>NW_010551743.1:42538-44130 GCF_000687285.1 Phaethon lepturus
AAATGCCTGACAGGGTTTTATCAAATAGAGAGCCCAATATGCTACTGTTATCAGTAAGTGACTTCAGCAGCTAATTAAATTCTCAGTTTCTGAGTCCTGCTCATAATGTTTGCTGACAAAGACCAAAACCCCTGTAGTAATTTTGGCTTTTAGGTGAGGTGAGGCAGAGGAAGAGGGAATGACAACTAACAAATTACCAGGAAAGCAGGCTGGCAATCCATGGCCGACAGTCATCACGCAAAATCTCGCTTCACTGTGTGAGCCTAACCATGTAGTTCCCCTCCAGATGTAAACCACCAACTCCAAGAAGGTTGCCGTGCTTAATCCCAAGTATGAATACAAACAGGTATAGCTCCTGAACCTCCTATATGTACTATACAACCTTATGTATATGATACTCCTGTGTATGGGTACATCCATATGTATATATAAATATATATGTAAATATATATATATATATAAAAAATAACCTACTATACCATGCCTAAATACTCACTTTAGAGGGCAATTACATTGATCACAACTAGGCAGTGCACTCTGAGTCAGTTTAGCAAATCTACGAATGCACATATTGAAACATATTCTCACTCGGTAGAGCAAGCAGCATGTTCTTAACTCAGACAATTCTCAGAGGAAAACAGGCATTTATTTAAAGCTAAACCTGGGCTTAAAAGCTTTGTTGGCTATAAATGGACTCCTGAGTTGGGTTGTCTCAGACAGAGAGGATGTTGTGTTCAGAAATCACTCAACAGTACAGAGTGTGAGAAGAGATTTGCTTTCTCTGTGCTCTGAATTTCAGCTGATAAGTAACATCGGCACAAGGTTGGTTCCCAACAGCATATGCTGGAGCCTATTAAAGAGTACAGTTCCCTGCAGTGAGGAGCTGGAGAACTGTGTCCTTGGAGGATGAAGAGTGGCCTTCAGACATGGTAGCCTCCAGTCTGACATGCCTTGTTTTCTTACCCATCTCCCACTCCAGGTAGAAATTTCTCTCTTAGATAAATCCTGGGAAGGGAGACCTGCACCTGAAAGCCACAATCTAGCTCCTGATCAGTCATTTTAAGGAAGGGTGTATTCAAAGAGTGGATTTTATTCGGGAACCTGAAACCGTAAGTATAGAAAGCTGAATTTGCCAGAAAGTTTGTTCAGCCAATATAAGCTTTATTATGGAATAGCTTTAAACCCCTAGGCTGAGAGTGAGAGACTTTAGGTGCAGCTTTGGAAGGTGATTTATGAATAGATTTATATGTTAATCTGTTAATAAAAAATGTAGCATACTGATAAAATATGTGACAATCATAACTCAGCTATGAGCCACATATTAAAGACTGCATCTGCTCTAGTAGAGGTTTTGATTACGTTTTTAAATGAGGGAACTGCACTGGCCTAAAAATAAACAAATAAATGTTTTATCTAGAAATATGTGCCATATAATTCAAAGATGTATCTCGGAATCTGCAAGAAACAAATAATAAACTGCTTTTAAGAAAATGACTTCTGGAAAGTGAAACTTATTCCTGAACATTTCAAAATGGAGTTCCTGTCAGGCAGTTCTGTGGTACATAAAGATAGGCAAAGTATTCTCACTCTTT
>NW_010551743.1:44161-70622 GCF_000687285.1 Phaethon lepturus
AAACTGGATTTTAAATTGGATGATAATCTTGGCACTCCAACTAGATCGAAGAAATAAATATCTTCAGCAAAGTTAGGCCAGCTTCTGAGCACTCATGGGTTTGCGCTGCATATCAATGCCTAGTTTCCTCATGATTTTTAGAAGAGATTTTGAAAAATGGGAATGACTCTGGCTCAAGGATGTTTGTGCAAGTAAATCTGAAATACAATACTTTAACCTTTTTTTGTTGACAAAACTCACAGCATGTTATAAAGGAGTGCTATATCCCTATTTCACATGCAAGCAAACAACAGGCAGATAAACCGGGCAGATTAACTTTCCCTCAGATGCCCATGGGCAGAGCCAGCAGTATGAATTCAGGCCCTCCAAGCCCCATCTGGTGCCTATCCAGCATCTCTTGGAGATGTAAGATTTATCTACTATTTGTAAGTTTTCTGGTGAGTGCCAGGACTTTGTGAACATATTCTGAATACTTAAAAGTTCCCAGTGAAGTGTTTTCACCAGGAAAGATTACTTGAGTGACAATTTCTGCTGTAAACTATATTACTCACTGCTCCCCATTGATTTTGTTTATCATATTTTATTCAACTATACAGAGAAAAACCAAGTTAAACTCTGCCACCTCTTGTCACACTTTTATATACTTGCAGAACATGTTTCTCATCAGCACACATAAATGTAGCACTACTGAGCCCTAAATAAGTGGAAAGTAATGCATTTAATGCTCAGTTTGATTCAAAGTGCAAAATATGAAACCTGGTCCATTTGTTGCTATGTGACATACTGAGGATTGATAGGCAAGTTTTTTTATTATTATTAACTATACTTTGTTGATATGTACTATTGATTTACCAGCGATTGTGCCACAAAGGTAAAGATCCATCCTTGGGACTAGCAGGGAGGGAAGTGTGTCTTCAGGAGCAGCTGTGTGAGCTTCATCTCTGTATCAGGAATGGTTCGGCTTCTTAGATTGAGGGAAGAAAAACTGGAGTAAAACCATCCTTACTGGAAATGCACTGGATACGTAGCTGCAGTTCATGTGCTACAGGACCATACGGAAATGTTTTGTCCCTATTTCAGATTTGAAAAATTCCCATTCCAAAGCCCCATGATATCAGCAGAAAGAAACTGATTTCAATAAGCTTCAGATCAAGCCTTAAGAACTGATGCTGCCTGAATACGTTGCTAACTTTAAGCTTGGGTTTAAGTCTTATGTCTCCAGTGGGACTGAGAAGTTCATCAAGTTTTGCCCTAGTGACTGGGTAACATTCTCCAAAGTGCCCACATGAATGTAGGTGCTCTTATTTATAAATTTGGAACAAAATTTCAAAAGCAAATAAAATCATGTGTTTTGTAGCATTTTCCTGTTTTGCAGTGCGGTAATTGTAGATCTGTAATTCTGGCAGCCCAGGTGGTACTGGACAGTGTGTAACTCCACAGGCAATCCTACCAAAATCAGGATTATGACTATGGGGGAACTAATACGATCTCTCTCTGAACTTAGTCCTCACTTACTTAATTTTTTTGTCTTCAGGAAAAAAATATTTGATTGTTAATTAAAGCATATTTTATTCTCAAAATTTTTGTGTTTTTCTTAACAGATGAAATAATTTATGTCTTCCAAATAGTTTGCAATAGGTGCACCCATTTATTCTTCCATATTCTGTTAAAATACAGATTATTTTTAAGAAAGGGAATACATACAGACTCTTGAAGTATTTTAATTACTGTTAACCTGATATAACATAACTGGTCAACGTACAAACTCCAAAGGGCTGGTTAGAAACTTTTTCACAAGAGATGGCCCATTAAAACAAATAATTGAAATAAAAACATTTTATGAAATTCTAATAGTTTCTATTAAACTTATCAGATGAGAGTCCAGAAAGGAACCTTGGATAGAGAAGGAGAGGGAGAGGGAGAGGGAGAGGGAGAGGGAAAGGGAAAGGGAAAGGGAAAGGGAAAGGGAAAGGGAAAGGGAAAGGGAAAGGGAAAGGGAAAGGGAAAGGGAAAGGGAAAGGGAAAGGGATGCTCCAAACAAACCAGGTCAATCACTTGAGATGAGAGAAATACACATTCAATTTCTCTCTCTTGATGCCTCAGAAAATAATTTGTCCCAGAATATTTGCATCCCAAGTAAACACGTGTCTATCCCCTTCTCTTTCAGATTTTACAGAGATGTCAAAAAGTCTTGTTTTCCTTTTAGTACAAAAAGGTTGGAAATCTTGGCATCCCAAAAAGGCTGGAAAAATAATTTCCCACCCAGTTCAAGTGAGAACTCTAAGTTCCAGGTAAAATCAGGGTGAACAGAGGGTAGGCACCGTACTGGGATTTATGAAATGCCTGCCAAGTAGCCTGCTTTTAACACACACCAGAGAATAGCATTCCTCGCTAAGAAGTCCTAATCAGCATCGTGCATTTTTAAAAATTTGCTCAAAGGCTTATGTTTTTAAAATGACCCTTCCACCTACTCTATTAATTACAAACTCCAGTATAAAACTGGCTTTTCTAGGGCCTCACTGAAAGCTGCAGATTAGGAACTAACCTTGTTTCAGACCCATGCATAAATTAAACAGCATGTGCTTCAAGTGCACATCATTTTAAAAACGTGTTCTATAACATGTATAATACTTAGAGCTTACAATACATACAAAAGGACCATTTAAAGACGGAGATGAAACATGTTGCAGGGATTTTGTTTAAAAGAGATGCTAAAAGATTTGGGGAGCAGTATCCATTTTAAAACTATGTTTCTTGACTGCTGCAAGAATTTGAATGCTACGTGCCAAAGTTTCCAAAATTAACAGGTGCTTTTGGATACCCCACCTGGGGCATCTCAAGATGCTGATTTTCTGAAATTCTTTAACAACGTGCCTCAATTTTGGCAAGCAAGACAGGTGGAAAAAAATCACAAGTGACCCCCAAAATACCTTGGCCTCAATTTCCTCCTGGATATTGACACTCAGCCAAAAACACTTCTTACAAAAAAATTAACCACCACCAAAGTTTTTCATCCAACTAAAACTCATTTGATGAAAGGTTTCTCAGATCTCAAATGCAATTTCTGAAACACATTTCAGAAACAAAGAGAGAGGGGGAAAAAATCTCAGAGAAGTTGGGACATTTTGTTCTGCGGAGCAGGAAACGAGCTTGTTCTGCTTCAGTTTCTGCTCCACTCACTAGTTCTCATGTAAAAGCTCAGTGCTACAGTCTTGGAGAAACAACCTCAGCAGAACCAACAGAAAATTCTAAGTGAGGAGAAAACGTCAGCACATGATAGAGCAGCTGAAAGCTAAGAAAAGAAAAGAAATCACCCCTTTATAATACGATCCAACAGCTGACATCCTAAAATCTACCTCTCTTCCTCCCCTCACCTGAAATCTCAACTGTTCTGTAGTGTAATGCTATCTTTTTACACAGCTCTTATCCAGTAACTTGCCCAACTAAGTGTTGTCTTTTAGTCTACTGCAATTCCAAGACAATAACTTCCTATCCAAATTATGTGGAGTGGCTACATGATACTCCAGAGTGTTCTGTGCTGTGGAGATCACAAAATTGAGTTTGTACTAATGGCAGTCCAATACAGATTCAGGAGTAATGCTATAACTTTAGCTTCTGGAACAGAAGACTCCTAAAATGTATTTTCAGGAGTGACAGCTTCACAAAACAATCCTTGAAGTTGATGGAGAACTCTTCCTCATTTTAATTGATTTTGCACTGGGCTTAAATTAAAGGCCTCCACAGTCATTCAACAGGTAGAAGGAAAGAGTGCAGTCTTTTAAAGTCTGAGAGATGAAAACTTTTCTAAAATCAGAGAGTAATGACATGGTTAACACCAGGTTTGTGATATGCAATATTCATAAAGGGGATTATAATCCAGAAAAAGAATTTATTCCCATTGGAAAGCAATGAATAAAGTAATGTTGTGATGAAAAACATTATGGCCTGCTCAATGGCAGCAAATATTCATTTTCTGGTTAAAGAACAGATAGCTGTCAAGGAAAACATGCATTAGGTAGAGTGAGCTAGTAAATCTACCCATTACAGAATGAGAGACTAAAGTACTGAATTTGCTATGCTAGCAAGTGGTGGCACAAGTATATTGTTCCTGAGAGATGCTGTTGCCACCCTTGCTGAAAAGACAATTAAGAGTCTTCTCCTTCACAGGAACACCCTGGCCTCCTCTCTTTTCCATGACAGCTGTGGGGTTGAAACGTGCCCTTGCCTTTTCCCTAACAGCCTAGGATAGCTGATTGCAGAAGAACACTCAGTGAAAAACAGCTTTAAACTTCACCTAACCTTGCTCTGTAGAGGTATATTCCTCACACTGCTAGGCTTTGCCCCACAACCAGCATATCCCGCTGTCTCTGTAGACTGTGCTCCTCATGTTCTTGCCCTCACCTCACACCTCATGGAAGTACAAATGCAAGGGAGCAGAGATCTGTCAACACAATCCTGCACCTTGAAACAGATTTAGCACCGCTGGAAACCTGAAGAGTAAGTCCCATGAGCAGAAATAAATCAGACCACAATCTCAAGATGAAAAACTATCCCCAAATCAAGCCTGACAAGATCGACACTATATTTTGCTTACAAGCAACGAGGACATACAAACCAACCCAAATTAGCATTGCAATTACTTCTCAAACTGCACTCTCACCCTCTATAGAAATAACTGCAAATTCCTTGCATTTCTTGTCTCGCCTTCTGATCTGATCTTTAAAATGATGCACGGCCAGGGGAAGGTGGGAGGGGGTGCCTCTAAGCCGCATCATGTGCTCTATGGAGACAAGCCAAGCAGCTACTTAGGCAACCATTAGGTCGGGAAACAATCGCTTCCATCATTCCCAACACGTGTGTCAACATAATTCCATGCTCTCTTTGTCATGTAAAAAGTCTTGGCAAAGTCACCGGATACACCCAGAAAGCAGGAGCAAACTAAGCTCATTATGTTAACCGGAGATCCCACAGCATCCTCCAGTGCCATAGAAGGAGACTTTCCATGTTTTGCCGGGTAGGAAAGGAAACTTGCTGCATTGAAAAGGGCCCGAGCCAAGCCTGACTTCAGAGGTGTATAAGGGAGGTTCACATTTGGGTTTCGTGGAAGGGGATCCCTAGTTTGACAAATACAAGAGGCTGTGTCAGGCAGTGTGGTAACAGGCATTGCAGAAGGTACGACACCTCACATAACTACAGAGACTTCCCTCTCCTGTGTGCTTGCTGGAAGCCTTCCAGCCATGCTAATATGGCTCTGCAAAGGGGAACTCCTGCCAAATGGGAGTATCAGCTTCTCTAACTCTTTATTGTTGTCATTGGTAACTCCGGACTTTGTTTTCCTTTTAAAGGAAGATTCAATGCATTTTACAACCATTAAACATCTTTTATTCTCTCCATCTATACTTGTAACTCCTACTAACAGCAAAAGGCTTGTGCACATGGGAATGGCTGGCAATGCTACTCTTACGGTTTCTTTGCACGGTCAGGTACAGGAGGAAGGCCCTTGAATCTGCTGAAAAATGCTGAATACATCTTTGGTGTTCTAGCAACTGCAGAAGATGGTAAACATCCCAGAGCATAAGTATTTATTTATTTATTTAAAGAGAGGTAGTTTTGATTTTAACTAACTTTTTGCTGCATCCTGCAATTCCAGATTCAGTGCAGCAGGAGGAAAGTCCTAATACTGCTGGATATTTACAAGCCCTTTCAAACCTCAGCTGCTTTGCCTCCATTCTGCCATGGGTATCATACATTTTTCAACCCATTTTGCCTCTTGAATGTTTGCAAGTCCAATCTTGGTTTTAGTAATGCATTCAGCAAAACACAGCTCCTCAGCAATCCATGTTGACAAAGGCAACAATGGCTAAAAATGAGGATGGACAAGAATAGTAAAAGCTTCTCCTCATGTTGCTGACATCTCCTCTAATGAAAGCCAAGGATTTCTATTGATTGTTATGTTTAAGCCTGTATCAGTCACACTACATGCTTTGTTCCTTAAGATGCCATATTTTTGGCAGATCCCGTTACCACCCAAACACTCAAGAAACAAGAGCAGAGCACACCGTCCAAATGGGCAAGTGTAGAAAAGCCCTTCCCCCAGCATTATCATTAGAGTGGGAATAAGCATCTGGTTCTGGCTTTGTCTTCTCTCTGCTCCATCACTCTGGGCAAATTTACACTATACAGCCTTCTGAAAATGTACATCAAATATTACAGCACATTCATTAGCAAGTCAAATAAAACAAGAAAGTAAAAAGTGAACATACCTGAATAAGAGAAATGTTGTGTAGACTAAGTCTGAAGAGGTAGTTCCTGCATGAACAAGCAGAAAAGTTACAAACTGTTAGGCTACCAAAGAAGGAAGGCAAAAGTCATAGTTTTTAGTCATTTATTTCTACAGACAACAAGCTTTTCTTGGACTCCTCTCCACAGAATGCAAAAATAAGTTGTATGCCCCTTCTTCATCAGTGTCTTAGTGAACCTTGTAACGAAGTTCTGAGCAGGCTTGGAGTAAAATAGGCTAGAACCCATAAGGAAGAACCAGAATTAAATCCCAACAACATAGGGACTGTTTGCAAACCCTCAAAGGGCTTTAGCTGAAGTCCTGTATGGGCTGTGCTCATGTTTTTCTCTGCATTCTGAGAAAACTGGGATTGCTCCAGAAGTCAGCTGGAGCAAAGCGGACTCCTGTAGTATGCTTCCCCCAAGCTGTCCTGGTGGGAGCTCCCATTCAGGACTTTGTGGAAAAGGCAGGGAACAGGACAGATACTACTCAGCAGAATCTCTCTGCACAGAAAACCAGCAGGGAAATCAAGGCAGTGACTGCAGAAACTCCCTATCCTCCTGTCATTGCATCTCCACAGACAAAGCGAGGGAATTCCTGACAGAAGTCACTATATCTTGAGATACCTCCCATCAGCTGAACTCCTGCAACCCTCCTTCTGCATGTTCATATCCTGTCACAAATAGGAGGGAACAGACATTTGCATACACGTTTATGCATGAGGCATAGATGAGGCTTAGTTAACAGGTTTTATCTCACATTTTTGCTTGCTAAGACAACGCAGTTACCAGGAATCAGCTGACATATTAAGCCATAAGGACTTGATTGTGTGCTTGAGGGTTTTGGCCACGTCTAACTTCATATTTTTGCATCCCATCTGTCAGGGAGGCTGAAGAGCTGTGATCCTTTTCCAACATACCTGTCACCACAATCTCCCAGAGAAGACACATTTATATTATAGCAGGTGAACTATGTTTTTGGAGGTGGCTCTATTTAAATAGTAGAAAGTGCAGCTTTGATGCTATCACTTCATCTGCTCTAGAAGTGCCAGTATACAGACATTCCCCTACCTAGTAAAATTTCAAGTTCCAGTCTTAGATCAGTGAAGTCAGAAAAAACAGTGGAAAGCTCCTACAGTGACGAAAAGGTCCTAAGGACTCTTCTGAAGAGCCTTGTTTATGGTCTGGAGTCAGCAGTATACTCTGCCCAAGCAAAGCAAGTAATTCAAACTTTGACATATGAGGGATTCATATTGGGTCACAATAACCACTGAAAGGCTTGAGCAACTTTTTCTTCTTCTGTTATCTCTCAGTTATTATCACCCAAGTCATAATCATAGAATTGTCTGTATACTTTGTCCCAGTTCTATAAATAAATCAAAAGGTCTCAACTGCTGCTGACTGTCAGCAAAGAAGGATGGGAACAAGGATGATGGGGAACTTGGGAAGTCAAAGTCCTGTTTTTTGACGTAACTCTGATTTGCTCTGATTTGCACCATCCTGTTCTATGCTGGGACTGGTTACCTGGAGAAGAATGAGACCCATTAGCAATTACTGAACAAAATATATCTGTATTATTATACCTCCTGTAAGTACACAAAGAAGTACACACACACACAAAATCTCCATCTTTTCTCCTAGTCCTATCACTGCTGGAGATCCAGCAGTTCTTTATTACACTCTGAAACCCTATTCTGTCTCAAAGGACTGCATACTTTCCCAAGTAATTTGTTATTAACTCTTTAGCATCAGCTACAGACTTAAATTTTATGACCTGCAGGTGCATGCAGCAGACCAGAGGAACTAAGCTTACATACATCTAAAATTTCAAAATGGAGATAAATTCTCATCCAGTGACTGATCTGACAGCTCCCTTGGAAAAAAAAAAAAAAACATGCTACTTTCACCAAAATATTCATGCAACTCCAGGACATGAGATATCATGGAATAAGCCTTCTCCTGGAGAAGTTAAGCATGTCACTGGCTTCCAATCTTATAACACCCTAAGGAGAAAGTTCTCATAACTAGGGACTTGAAGTTGCTGTCCTGTTGTTAAGCATGCTATTTAAATGCATTGATTTTGGAAGTCTTATAATGCAGATTTCAGCTCCTTGTTTTAGTCTTGTAAAAAGCTGGACAGTTTGACTAAGTAATAAATTTTAATATTAGTTTTTCTTCCCTGATAGCACTGCAGAGCAAATTCGACCAAAATATCTTTAATGGAAGAGACGTATCTAAAGGACACAATTTTCATTGCACTCAGCCAAAACAGATGCAGACAGGAATAGTGATCATCTGAATAAAGCCAGTTCCTGTCCTCTCAGTGATTGCTGTGTAGCACCTGGACAAAGCATTAGCAGTAAGATCACTCGGGTGGCTGAGATCTAAACCAGGCAGGAACATAGTACTAATGTGAATAGCACAATGATGTTCCAAAGGCTTCATACTAACCTCAGCTCTCTAAGTCTGACCTTGTGGCTTTCTTACAGAAAGGAAGGTTTCCCTCCATTTTTCATCAGCTTGCCTCACCTGGTGTCCACACAGCCACTGGCAGTTTCTTTTTGTTTGTTTGATCCCTCTCACATCTCATCAGCAGTAATATGAACACTGGTAGGCAGACCAGGCTACCAGACACCTCTGGACTCCAGTTGACCTGCCCAGCTAGGACCAACTAATCCTTAATTAGTAACATGCTCTTTTAACCACAAGTGTTCTGTAAAGCTATACCAGGAGTAAAAAGCCAAGGGGAAAGATCTGATGAACAAGACAGTGCCATTTTTATGAATTGCATTTTAACTGCAATTTCAGCCAAGAATGAGCAAGGTCTCTGAATGACAGGCATGGTTTATTGTACCTCGAATTGCCCCATTTGTGTCCTTTTTTCTGCTTGTGTTTGAAGTTATGTCTGTTTAATACCTTGCTGACCTATAATTTAAAGCAGCTGAAAGAGTAGGATTAAGAAATATATGAGAACAGTGAGATCTCTGCATGAATAGATGAGGTGCCTTCTTGGTCTTTTTTTTCTTCCATTTTGTCTTATAAGTGAATGTTGGCTAATTCCTTTCTCTCTTAAATTAAACCCATCTGGACTAGGCCAGAAGAGTGATTGCCTGGTGCAACCAGCTATTCTAATAACCCCTTTCTCCTGTACGAAAAGCTGGTGCACAAACGTGGAGGGGTAGGACAACCTTCTTATTCACTTTCTGTCCTAAAAGGCCAAACATCTTCACTCCATGGTATTAAAACACGAGCTTTGTTTCATCGCAGAGTTGGCTGCATTTCAGCCCTCTCCAGAGCAAGTGACTACACCCCTCTTAAATACTCTGGGACAAATGGTATTATATACATTAAAAGGTGCTTCAAACCACTAATTATTATTATTACTAACCTTATTAGTCATGAACATCAATGCATTTCTGAAAACGCCCGTGTTAAACCGTAATACCCTGAAGTCTCAGCCAAGGCTGCTTTGGTTGCGTTAAGACACAGAATGGGTGGATGGTAGTTCCTCCGGAGACTGATTCACAGCAGATGCCTATTTAAACAACCTGAAAGTGGATCATCTCTCTGTCCCCTCTGATTGCATTATCCCCCAGCTCAGATATATGAAGTTATCTGCTGTAAAGACCATCCTGCTCTATACGACCAAGTCTTCAAGAATTTGCCATCTAAATATGTACAGAGGAGTGAAAAAGAGACGTCGTTCTCATTTAAACTTAAAGCACAGAGTAAGCAATTTAACCAACATCACAGAGCATATCTGCAGCACAACCAAGAGCTGGTCTCCTGGTCCATTAGTCTATGCCCTAGTTGGGGGAATAACTTGCCCCCCAAGTTGAGGCACAGCATGTAAACCTGTGCTGAAGTGCCATTTACACTCATGGAAATCGGGTAGATGTTGAATTACTTTCCTGAACTGGGCCCTCTATGCTAGTCTGCTTATGAACAGAGCCAAGCTGCAGTATAAATCCTGTAGATGAAAGTATTTGTTAATTGGCTTCATAATTTGTATTTGGCTGCCTTGTAAAATTATTTAAGTGCTCACTGTGCCTGGTACCACAAAGCACACGGATCAGAACAGCAGGAGAGCAGCTGAGATGTGTTTCAAGAAAGGGTGGAAGAATATAGCCACTTAAATCTGCTTGCCATGACATTCCCAAGTCAAAGCTGCTTATTAAGTGTTTATTTCATATAGCCAAGCGCACCTTGGATGAACTTTGTAACATGATGCCCATGCACTTGTTCACACATTGCCTGGCCTTGAAACAATTTACAGTGAAGGCAAAGTAATTCATCTACGATGCCACTGAGCAACAGAGCTACGAGACAAATTAAGCCTTTCCAATGGGAAGCCACATAACACAACTGCTTGAATAACAGCAGAGACCCTTCCTTTTAGGGGTTCTGAAATTGTAAGGGTTGCAACATGCTTCCACACTCGTTCAGGCCTCTTTTTCAGTGCCGCTTTTCAGGCACTACATCTGTCAGCACCGTGCTTGCTGATTAAAAGGCGTTTCCTTCTAATTATGAGAGTACGCTTTTCAGTTCTGCTGTGGTAGATCAGGGGGAACATTCCTGCAGTAGATGGACTGAAGAGGTGCAAATGAAAGGCTACTCTAGCTTCAGATTCTTTTTCCTATTTAAATGAGCGATGTTTGTTCACATTTCCCAACTCTGTCCCTCTCTACACACACCAAGCAGGTAAGATAACCTCTCAGTGCTTCAGAATAACCCCTGCTAGCAAATCGGGAGCCACGCCATCCCTAGTGCGGACCATCACCAGAACCTCTCAGGACTTTGACACGCACACAGACACCGACAATACGCTGCCTTATCTCAGCTGGTCTGTGTCACTACAAGACGTGTACAGCTGCTCACATGTTGCTACTTGCCTGCACCTTATAGTAGATGTGAGCAGCTCACCCCTCCCTCATCACAGGGCAGGCTACCTCAAGCCCCCTCTCTTTGTATGCAATTACGCTGCAAATGGAAACAAAGCCAAGAGAAGCTGATAATGTTTGAACATACAGGAAAAATACGTTTAGGGAAAGCTGAAGAAACTGGGTGAAGAGTCACTCTCCCTTTTGGGGGCTATTATTGCACTGAAACAGGCATCCCACACAGCCCCAGTGAGGTACTGGAGGCTTAAGTAGGCTTGTGGTGCTCTGAGGAAGGCATTTCCTGCACTTGTAAAATAGTATAGACTAGACTATTTCAGTTGGAAGGGACCTACAACAGTCATCTAGTCCCACTGCCTGGCCATGTCAGGGCTGACCAAAATTTAAAGCATGTTATTAAGGGCATTGTCCAAATGCCCCTTAAACACTGGGAGGCTTGAGGCATTGCCCCCCTCTCTAGGAAGCCTGTACAGTGTTTGATCGCCCTCTCAGTAAAGAAATGCTTCCTAAAGTCCAGTCTAAACCTCCCCTGGTGCAGCTTTGAACCATTCCCACACGTCCTATCATGTGATCCCAGGGAGAAGAGTTCAGCACCTCCCTCTCCACGTCCCCTCCTTGGGGCAGATTGTGCTGCAATCAGGAGCCAGGTCTGCAAGAGGGACTCACAACTGTCACAGCATAGATAATAGGAAAAATAATTAACAGAACAGGGTCCTTCGGGCGATACAAAACAAGACACAGAATTATGCATGTGACAAACCTAATGCTCTCTTCTGGCACTCCTGGAAGCCACGTGCTGGGGCTGAGCCTCAGGCTAGGAGCCAGGAACTCCTGTCAGCTCTTCCTATCTTTCCTCCTGCAGACCTTAGATACACTTTGTACTTCCACAGTACATGGCAAACACAGCTTAGTCATGCTTCACGACTCCCTGGGAGCTGGTTAGTATCATTCCCCCCTTATACTAATGGAGAAAATGAGCTAAAGAAAGGTTAAATGACCTTCTCCAAAGCACACAGCAAGTCAGTGATGGAATCGAGATCAGACCCCAGGGCTCTTGGCTACCAAATCTCATGCTAGATTAACGCACAGTGCCTCTATGAAGGTCCAGCTGTGGCTGAACTTTTCAGATGATTATCCACATTTCTGAACCAGCCAACCATCCCAAGAAACGTAACTCCTGAAGGATGATTCTGGCCTTTGCTTTCCGAAGGAGTTAATTACATGCCCGCTCCAGAGTGTGATATGACGATCCGTTTGCAAATACTACTCCAGTGATTCATTTGAAGGGCCTGGCATATACATGCTGGAGAAAAGATGGAGAGCCAGCATCTCCTGTACAAGCTGGATCCTTATTCACCAGTAATTTTGTTTCTATTGAAGAAAAACTTGTCCGGTACATCATTCTTCCTTAAAAATCAATAGATGTTCAACAGAGAACCATACTAAATTACATACAGTAATATGATGCAGTTGCTGTATGAGCAATTGCTTTTCCCAAAGCAACATTTCTCAGTGATAAATCCAGCCAGAGCTAGAGGAGCATCCTCTTAGAAGAGGCTCCTTATGCAAGCAGCATATCATTCTGATTAAACAGCTTCCAAATTAAGCCAGGGTCCCAGCTACTGCTTCTGGGTTGCCACTGAGGCCCATTTAGTACTTCTCAGTGGACACAAGGATGAAAATAAAATCCTCTATATTCCAGTCAGCAGAGGAGAACTACCATCAGCTTTAATGGCACAGGGCACATAGCACAGATCTGCTCAGGCTCAATCCTGTATACTCAGGGCCAGCTCTAGGAAGAATCAGAAGAGGCAGATGCTTATAGCTGCAGAGCATGCAGGACAACAGCAGAGCTGTGGCACCCTTGGACTATACCAGTATTCAGAAATCTATATGGATGGCTGCTGCCGTGGGAGGGAGAAGCAGGAAGAGGATCGGCCCATGGATCAACAGCCGTGTCCCCTCTTCCATTGGCTCACAAGGGGAGCAGCAAGCTGGCTCTGGTGTCTCTGGCCCTTCTCTTTTCCCAGGACAGGAAGGGCAAAGCCTCCAATGTGATCCCACCTCCTTGGGGGTGACAGTGTTTGCTATGCTCCTGAGACACCTTGAGCCAGCTGTCTTCTGGAGGGTAGCTGTATGTACACATTTCAGAGAATGGCGAGTGGGGGTTTTTTGTGATATTGTTTGAACATATTTATAAAATGTGGGCCAATTTCTTTTTTTTTAATTACATTTCCCTCCCTCTGTTTCACTGGATGAATTTCTTCAAAACCTCAGAGATGGAAACTGAGCCAAATTTTCAAAACTTGTGTGTGGGTTTGTTCCTATTTTCCTAGAAGAGTGAGTCCATCTCTCAGACCATCACATATTATCCCACATGCCACCTCAAGCCTCTCTTGACAGCTCTTCTCTCCCCCTCTCATCCAGTTGGCAGAGTCACAGAGCATTTACAGCACCTTGATATGCCCCTGAGCCGCCTGGGGACCTTTGATTTCCTATTTGCCCATCACTTTTAGTTGTGTTTTCAAGAAGTCATACTGTAAAATTCCACTTCTTCTGATGCACTGATTATCGTTCAAATATTCCCTGGCAGCCTCCTCACCTGCCTACTTAGGCTGATAAACATGCTCAGTTCTGTCAGGCTTTCCTCAGACTCTGGATGAGTTTAACATGACTTGTATGCAAGTACTGATAGAGTTGGCTGGTGAGCTCTGTTATTATCAAGTTATTGCCAACCAATCCCTTCTCTTTGCTGTGGTTTTTATACCTTTGCAGTGGCACAGAACAGTAGGCTTAGCACCTAAACATCTGGATATAAAGTGATATGCAAGTCACCATAGTGAGACCTGACATATAAAACTGACATATCACCAACTTAACCAGAGCAAGAGAGAACATTTTCAGTAATGCAAAAGGAAACTGCCCTGCAGTCCCATACTGTGACGCTATAAAGCACATTAGGTCCAAGCCTCCAAGGCTTTTGCCAAAATATCCTGACCTTGTGTTTGCTCACACCCCACTCTCTGAAATACAATCTTCAAACTTAATTATTTGCAGTGTGTTACTAAAGCAAGTGAGTTTCTCATGGGTGGCTGCTTTTATGATAGGATATCACTAATTTTAATTTTATCTGGAATATGAGATATTTTTCCAGTCAGGCCTGCAATCCGCTGTGTAAAGATGCTTCCCATAGCCTGCGCTGGGCCAGGATTGCCTTTCACACAGCACTGGCTGTGCAGGCACTGGCCACGAGTCAGCTGGAAGCCTGGTTCCTCTGATGATGGGCAAAAGCACAGGGACTACCCCGCCAGTGAGGCCATTTGCAGAGAGGTAGATGGTACTGCCTTGCAGGCGATTTGAAGGACCAACTGTTTGCTCTGCCAACAAAGATGACCAGAGACTGCCATTGCCTCATCCTCTTCTCCATGTACAACACCTGGGGCAAAGCTGCCTCTGTGTTCTGCTACAGCGGCAGCTTCTTCTGTGCTTTGGTCTGGCCCAGCAATGTGACAGCATCATAGCATTTTATTTGATTTATTTATCCTGAGTTAATTAAAATTCATGTTCTGTGCTTGAGAAAATGCACAAATTTTAACTAAGAAAAAAAATTACACTTTGAACAAAATTTGGGCCAGGCTCCAAAGTTCCCAGAATTCCATAATTATAAAAATTGTCCTTTCTTTCTTTCCTATCCACACGTCTTCCCCTCCTCCCCAAGGAGTACAAGTGAGGGACAGCACAGATTTGGGCTATGGCAAATTCAGACTCCTTGCAGACCAGCAGAGGAAAGCAAACTTTATAGATAAGAGCTAGACACCCCAGTGGGGCTTCACCCCTCCATGCTTAAACAAGGGCTGAGCTAACCTCACCTGGCACAATATCACAGAGGAAAAGCTTCCTCTGAATTATCCCAGGCTCAACCAGTGAGGTTAAAACCTGCGCTTTAAATCACACTTTTGTCTGTGTAAAGAAACTGTGCACCCCCAATTATGGATTTAACTAGCCGCAATGTCTAATCACAGGTTTCTCACCTTCACCGTATTCTTTACCATGCAGGTCAGGCAGCTTCTTTAAAAACATCAGTGGTCCTTTGAAAGTTTCTGCTAATTTCAGAGACTGATTCTCCCTTTTTTTCCTCGCATCACCATGTTATCTGCACCCCTCCAGCCCCCGATACAAGGATGCAACTTTAGTCAGAGCATTCTTTTGTCTGATAGGAAAAAATCACAGTGAGAAAGGATGATATTTGTTTTCCTAGGTTTCTCTGTAGCAGCGCTTTCAGCTACCCTCCTACGATCTGGATATAATCAAAAACATTATCATGCTCTTTGCTTGCTCACATCTTCATTAATACCTCAACTGGCAAGGTAATTTCTCAGCCAAACGTGACAGAGTAAGGGGGTAAAGCTGGCGTAAGGCAGTGCGATACTAATGCAAGCCATCAGAAATGGCAGTAACTCAGCTCGGTCAATTTGTCTCAGAAAAGTAGTGAGTCAAATCCTGTAGTCAGGGTTGAATGGCATGTCATTCCTGGTTGATAACAGGACAATCCTGTGGACTATTTAACCTTTGGCTATGCCTATGTGGTTGTGGACAATGTTAACCTGTTCATATGTTAGTCTCTCCATGCTGTATGAGACTTGACTTTTTCAGCCATGCTGAAGCCCCACTGACCCCGTGTAAGTGTATGGGACTCACAGACTTCCAGGAGCATTTTGAAGACATACATCTTCTTTGGAGATGCAAGGCTGAGGGCAAGTGATTAAACTACCAGGTGGAAATACAACATTAAAGGGTCCAAATCCCACCTCTGCCACAGGTTTACTGTGAGTCCATAGAAGAGCTTTGGCTAGGTCCACATTAGCCAAGTGCAGAGACCTCCGAGTTTGTGCAGACTTTGACTGGTACCTTCAGAAAGCGCAGTCTTCCTGCAGGAGTAGCTGTGTTAGGTGCAGCACTGCACTACCCTTCAGAACTACTATAAACTCACACGTCTCAGCATCACAGCCTTTTCACAGAGCAGGCTTGCTCTTAATCCCTCTGAGCCTTGGATTCCCATGTATAGAGTGAAATTATTAGTGCTTTCCTGCCTCACAGAAGCCCTGTGAGGATAAATGTTGGGGAGGGGCCCTGATGATTTGGCAACAGAAAGTTTTCTTGACAGAGTTTAGAACTAATGCTGACACTCTAAAACTGTGGATCAACTCTAACTCAACTTCTGCCACTGAATTTCCTGGTTTGCAAAATGCTTTTCACCCGGGCAACATAATCTGCAGAGACTTATTCTCTTCAGGGTTCAGTGGCAGTCGAGATCTGGACAGGATTGAAGGTGCCCAAGGGTAATAGTGATATTTTCCAAGCAGCACAGGTTTTGAGAGTTTTACTGCAGTGCTCTGGAGCTTTCTGCCAAGCAGTCAGGAAAGAGCCTATGTTCAGCCAGAAATCTGCATGAACCCTGGTGTCTGACAGACTAATCTATCATACACTGGAGACTTTCAATAAACTCAGGGTGCCAAACCTGCTGGTTGAGGGTCCTAGAGTGTATTTTCAATTTGCTATATTTCTGCAAGCTGCAACTTGAAGCAACACTTTTGGGACATCAGTCATTCCATTCACTCTTCAACTCCTAAGCCTGCATGATCCAGACTTGTTTTAATGCTTATACAGCCAGAAGCAATTATAGCCAGGAAGTAGTGTGCCCAGGCTGCTGTGCTCCACCTAAAACAACCCTTCAAAGTTCATATAGCACCTTCCCTGTTCCCCAAACTAACCATGTCTCCTTTCTTGCACCTACCTACTTGGCATTAACAGGCACATTCAGTTCAGCTCTAAATCAAGTATGAAAATCACCCCCATCAAAGCATCCAGACTTGCATCACCAAGAGCTTAGTAGCTTTATATTTATTGCAGAGAAGTCTGGCAGTCCAGAATGACGTGCACTTTATTTGCTGGTTTTGAGTCCCTTGATGCAGCCTTTGCTCACTACCGTTTACCTCCGGGCTCTTCTTGGTAATGACTATTTGTGACTAAGAGCTCCTGACCTGCAGTTCCCCATGTGGCAGCCATGAAAGACAATCCTTTCCCATCTCCTGATGGAGATGACAGGTCTCTTGGCAGGCACAACCATGAGGACTTCTGGTCATGACGCTTTCTGGCTGGTTTTCTACAGTAACACCTTGACTCGATGTGAATGGCCAACCCTCATAGCCATGCCTCTCACACCAGCAGCCCCAGCAGGCTACTGCCCCGAGCTGACACCCCTGCAGTTTCCTTCTGGGAAAAGTCAAATGTTTCTCTTAGGGCTTCCCAGCCATGCTCTGTGCAGCCATTTGTTTGGGTACCATCCTCCTGTTGTCCAAGCTGTTTCCCTTCAGCTTGCTGTCATGCCAGATTGTCACACAGTGTCTCAACCACCCTCCTTTAAACCTTTTATGTTCTCCTCGCCAGGGAGCTCTTGTGAAGCGTGTTTTTTGGCTTGACTCCACGCAGGGTCTTTCATATCATCATTTCTTTACTGGCTCCTGTCTCTGCTCAGCTGGTAATAAGATAGTCTCAAGAAACAAGGCTCCTTGAGGAGGTGGGATGTCATGGCTACACTATGTACCTCCTCCACAAATTCCAGTCTCCCCTGGGATTGGGCACCCTGCCTACAGCAAGGGTGAGAGAGCAGAGCACTGCTGCTCCAACATGCAGGTGAAATCACTGCCGTGGGGCTGGGAGAAGGCCAGCATGTCTCTGCTACAGACAAGGAGGGGAAGGAGGGAGGGAAAAGGGCAAAGGAAGAATGAGAGTTGAGCTGGCTTCCTCCCACCCCACCACCATCACCTCTGGCATCCCCATCACAGCACAGGCACATGGCATAGGCAAAGGGTCTGCGGCTGTCTGGCTGCCAGGCAGGCTGCTGCTCTCCATGACTACTGACAGTGTCTAGATCTAACCCCAAGCTACAGCAAGCAGATACCATCAATTCAAACAGTTGCATCTTTTAAGTCACCACTTTTTAACACGGGTCTCTTTTGCTTGCCCATTGAGTTAGGAAATTCAGCTTATCTCCTTTGTTAAACCATTTATTATACAGCAGCTCATTCAAGCTGTTCTTCCCAGTCCATTCACCAGCTGTATTACTGACAAAAGAGCAGTGTCCCAGCCTCCTACCCTTTGTTCTGGTACCAGAATAATCTTCCCTCTGGCTCTTCTGCCGTGGCAGCATATATACAACTTGTGTCTATAATTCAAAACTACAGCTCATTATGTGACACTAATCTGCAAGAAACTGCCACCCATTTCCTCACCATTACTCTTAGATTTCAGATGTTTTAGGTAGAGCAAATAGATCCTCAGTTAATAAAAGCAAACTGCTCACTAGGAATGCTGTATAGCAGAGTTAAATTTGAAATCTAATAACGGGAAAGAGATTGAAAGTAAAGACAATAAGCATTCCAGATCATGCTATTAGAGAGGGATGGAAGTGTCTACATAGTCAAGGCTGTAATCAATTTCCATTTCAGCTCCTTTATTGGCTTTGACTTGGAAGGTTTCTCAGGTCTGAAAAATTCAAGGCTTATTCTTGATGAAAAGAAGAAAGTGTTTTGCAAAAAAGCAGGACAATTGGACAAAAATGGCATTGCTGATGGCTAGCACAGAAAAAGCAGGATTCGAGTTCCCAAAATCATCAGGTTTTTAATGCATGGGGGGATTTATGTGTCTTGGGTTTTGAGCTGTTCAGATCATATTTTCAATTTTTTTCTCAGTAATAATGAGGTCTAGAAAATTGTTTTTCCTCCCATTAAAATAAGCTCAAATAGTAATCACATGCGCTCAGAAGCTGAAAAAAGCAGCAAATATTTGAAAACAATCACCCATTCACAGAGGAAAACCAGTACATTAAAATACTAACACTACATTTAAAAACAAAACATGCAAACTATGAGTCAAAATGAAGGTTATGAATTTTTGAAATGTGTGTTTTTATGCTTAATGAAATGTGGCTCATAATATGGGTAGAGTGAGATTTACAATGTTCTAAACTATTCATATCCTTACTTGCAAGTGTTTGGATTTTACAAATGATGTGACAAGTAAATACGTTGCTTGGAAACCATGGTGGGCTTTTGAAACTAATTCTTTTGTTTCTGGGATTTTGACTTGGCAGGTGTTTGGTGCAGTGGAGTTATCAAACTCCCCTGGTTTGCACTCAGGCAGCACCAGTCATTTGGGGAGAGCCCTCAGATAAGGATAAAGCTTAAAAATCTGAGTCTCGTGTTATTCCAGCTCCCTGTCTGCATGGCATGCCCTCAATACCCCTTACAGTTTCAGTCACGCTGTGTCCAATTCCTGAAACCAAAAACCCTCGTGAGCCCCAGGATCTTCTTTTCTTCTAGGAAGCATTTGCTGTGAAGCTTTGAAACACAGGATGAGCTAAACCAAAAAGATGCTGTGGTGAGGTCATACTGCTTTTAAATAGCGACAGAAAGAACTAGTCTGAAATAATTTATAATGCTATATCTAAGAGAATGATATTAACCAGGAAATTGAGAAGTGGGAGTACCTATAAACTCCACCTTGCTCCCGAAATCCTTTCACAACCCCAGAATAGCTGGCGTTACTACTAATATGATCTACAGTAGCACATTTAAACATGGTTAACATTTAAATTTAGGTTTCATAAATTACACCCTGTAGAGATGGATAGAGACAGCTCCTATCTCTTTGAGGTATTGTTTCATTTGCAAATTCAAGCAGATGGTGCACGAGCAACTAATGACTCAAAAAATCACCCCTAAAAATAGTCCAGAACAAGGTGTGGATTTATCAGGGAAGGCGGGAACAGAAAAGGCTTCACTTCCCCTTCCCATTCCCCTGGCACAGCTCCAGGAGCTCAGTGCACCCAGAGCTGGGCAGCACCGAGGACCCCATCGCACCCCCATATTCATGCACCTCTCCCTGTCACCTCGCACAGGGTGGGAATGAGATGGTGAAGAGGGAAAGGGCTCAGCACTCCCCGCTTTCCCCACACCGAGCCTGTATGAAACCCGAAAAAAACACCCTGGGAAATGACATCTCTGTTACCTCTGACAAGAATTGCTCAGCAGAGCCCTGTGGCACCATCAAAACTTTGAGTCCCCCAGCCAGGTGGGTAGTGCTTCATGAAAACTGACTTTTGCAAGCAACTTCTATAAATACTTGCTACTGCTTCCTCATGAGGCAATACACTGCAATATATTGCACTTCCAGCGTGAAGCCAAATTTGCTGTTGTTCCCCTGTTTGTAATGATAGTGTAGCCTCGTGTCTAACCACACTCGTACAAACTCTCATGGAGGCAGAGACTCCCTCCAGGGCGCGTCGCTGGGGTTCGAGCAGGGGTGAAGCCTGTCAGCGTGAGCAGCGTCTGTGCGGGGGGAAACCTGCCATGCAGCCGAATTATGTAAACCATAAATTCCTCCGAGCGGCGTGCCTATGTTTGTGCAATGCCTGGCAGAAGGCACTGTTCACAGCCCTCCCCAAAGCAATGTCGTTTTGAAGCAATAAATATTAATAATTGCTGGGTAAAGATTCCAGCACAGGTAAAGCTGCAGCTTGAAAGGTAAAATGTTCCTGTATGAAAAGCGGGAGGGCCTCTGGCAATTTGAACAGCTACAGGAAGGTAAATGTTATTATTTACTGCACAAATACATGCAGAAAATATATATTAAATCACACTTCAGTTGTCTCTGTGAAGGAAAAAACTCTCCCTCTGCTACACATCTTGCTCTTTTCTCTTGTTTGTATCATGAGTTCTTTCAGCTCTGCTCCTCACCTCCCTGTCCTCTAATGCTGAATAACCTGGGAAGAAAGCAGTCTCTTCCTCCATTTTCATTAATAGCAGACACTGCTACCACAATGTTATCTGATTCTAAATGTTATACTTAAACTGATTTGTTAGACCATGCTTAGTCTTTTCTTTTGGGGTTGTCTTATCTGTTTATTATGCAATAAAAAATAGTTGCTGTTATGGTTCATGATTCAGCCACTCCTGACGTATATTATTTCGCTGAACCATAGTTCTTTTCCCTGTTACAAAAGCAGCTCTAAATTTGTTAGAGCTTGCCTATGTTCATCTTGTGTGTTTCTGCTCTCCTCTTATGGCATCCTAAATAAAAATAATGTTTAAAAATAAAGGAAAATATATGTTAATTATATACAATGGGACAGAACAACAGAGCTGCACCAAAATGCATTAGGTGAGGATCTGGCTATATCAGCAAGATGAAGCGAACAGGTTGTGGAGTGAATTCTAAGAGAGAAGAAAGCAATTCATGTGTAAGCTACGACTTACTTACACAAAGGTGTGTAGATGAACCTGGTACAGAGGGAATGTCTGGCCACAGCAAATAAACCATAAAGTCAAATTCTGTACTGGCAGAGGGATGGTGCAGAATGATTTACTGTAACTCTTCTAACATTCACAATACCGAGGGAGATGCCAGCATTCTGCTTCATTAACCAGTCATTTTGATTGCATCTTTTTTTTTTTAATTCTAGTAATTTTCTCTCCTTTACAATTATACTAGGAGTCTAAATCCCTCTACATAAATCATGGCTTTCTTTTTGAAGGGTAGACTGGCCACATAAGCTGGAAACACACTCTCCTCTGAAGCCAGAGCTTGAGCAGCAACCCTGGACTAATTAAAAGATTATCTTTACCTTGCTCCCACAATGAGCTGGTTCCTGTTGGCATCCAGTGCAAGCTGAGAAAAGTCATGCACACCTGGATAGGTGAAATTCGACACCCAGGGCTTCAGATCTGCAACGAAAATGAAAAAGCAGAAAACAATAAGCTGCTCTAGAATCAGTGAGTTCACCCGGACATCCTCTAATGGATTTCCTACTGAGTTATCTGTCAGAAGAAGTCTAATTAATAATCTATTTAAAGGGTTTCTATTTATTCTGATTCTCCACAGAATGTGCAAAAAACCACACGTAAACACAGGGCTGTCTCAGCAGTTATTTTCACATCTAAGACAGTGTCAGCATTGGTTTCAGAGACAACAGCAGCTCGATTTTACTTCTGTTAAAACTGGGGAACCATCTTCAGTGCCAGGGTTAAGTGATGTAAAGGGACCAGGTTGCCTGCTGTAACGCCTCCATAGCCTTGCCTTCTGTGCTGAGCGAAGGGAAACTGCTGTCCTCCAGAAAAAGATGGTGGGGTCAATTGATTGAAAACCAAGTTAGAGTAGAAGTGATCTGCACTCAAGTCCTGGCTGCTCCAATGACAGGTTTTACCTTCTCTTCCAGGTTTTAGGTTCTCTTCTAGGTTACCTAACATCTGGGATGCCTATCAGTTAAATCCTTCCTTAATTTAGAAGGGGAGTAAGGGGGTCATCACATCATCTTTGTGGCTGAGAGATTGCACAAGCTTGAGACTGGCTCTATCAACTAGCTTGGATTTGCCAATCTAGGCACTTGTCCAAACTGCAATCACACAGGTTAAATGCAAAGCGATAGATTTGGCTACACTATGCTCACGGAGACAAAGCTCTTCCAGAAGCCACATCTATAAACACAGCATCAACTGAGAGATCTAGGGCAGATAGTCCTGATGTAATAAAAAATACACCTGTTTAAAGAAAAAGCTGAATCACTATTTTAGGGTACTCTCAGGCATGATGCCAGGGCTTTCACAGAATCCCACCTTTCAATATATTTACCACATTAGACCTTGTGTGTACCACAGATTGCAGAATTTCAACCTCTCACCTTACACCTTTACTGCACAAAATAACTGGGGATAGATTCATATGTATCTTTCAGAAAATCATCTGGCTTTACTGTGAGGACTTCTCTTGGGAATTTATTCCAACTGTTAACTACTCTGTCTGTTAAATACATGGAGAATACCAAGTATCTGAAGGAGCAAGGGACAAATGAGACCAAATCAGTACATCTGTAATCCCTCTGTGACCTGTTGACATGTAAACCTGCCTCATTCAAAGACTGGATGTTGAAGATCCAGGAGGCTCAACATGAAAGATAATATCTTCTGACCTCACGCCAACAGGATACCAATACACAGGCCAATGACCTAATGACTCATAACAATAATGATGCAGTTCAAACCAGTTCAAAAGAGCTCTGAAAAAAACATGCTCCATTGTATTTTTATGATAAAATGATAAATTGAGAAGTCTCACTGAAGGCAGTCAGGTTTGAACGTTTTGTTGTAGGCACTAGTTCCCCTTTCCACAGCAGTGAGATGACAATGCTGATGAGGAATCTCATTAAGGCCTTTGGCATCTTGGCATGCTTTGTAGGATTACAGAAGTGCAACGGTTTAAAACCTTTGACGTAGGGATATTTGCTGAGCAATTTCAAGTCCCTTCTCCCTCCAGGGACACATGAAACCTAATCAAGCCCTTCGGTTATCAAAACCTTAAGAAAACACGTATAAAAGTCCCTATACTCCACTTGTCCTGCTCCCATTTCCAAAGCAGAACCTTGTCGTGAAGCTTCTGCCTCTGCCCTGAACACCACCATGTTTCATAACAGCTCCTAAGCCTCCTCACCATGGAGCTGGACACTGTCAGGCCTGGTTCCATGCCCTGCCTAACTGGACTCTGACAGGGCCTCTCCGACAATGAGACTTCCATCCTCACAATCTAAAAACCCTGTTGCCAGGAGCTGGAGGCTTCCAGCCCTTCTCAGCATTCCTGTCACACTGCATAGCCACACACAACACGTGTACCTCCTCTGCTCTTCAGTGAAAAGGCATGAGTTAAGGAATAACTCAACCCATCTAACCTTCAAGCATCTCTACCTCCTACACTCCTCTGGGACCCTTAATGATGTACTAGCACCAGGGAGGCACCGCAGCTTCACCTCTGGCATTCTCCTAACTAATGGGACTCTGCCTTCTTCTCCTGTAGCTGTTTAGCTGCAGAGACATTTCTGAGCCAAGCAGCAGAACCAGCAACAATAACACCTTTCAGGCAGGTTAGCCAGCTGACATGTGTAGCAGATCCTGGTATTTCTGTGAGCTGATGGGGGTGGGATTGGGGGATTGCTATATAATGATGATATCTTTTAAGGATCCTGCTTTTAGGCCATAATTTCTCTTGTCATTTTACCTCCTCTCCTACCAACTCTTTCCTACTAACTAACCCACTATTACAGTGCAGTGGCAGGAAGAATATTTCTTCATTTGCTTGCTCTAAGCAAAAGCTCCTCACTTCAGAGAGGTACACTCATCAGTTCTTCCTTTTAATGGCAAGCTCTGACAAATTACAGGTAAAAATAATTAAAAAAATTAAAGGCAGTAGGTGGCTTGAATCTTTCCATGTTGGCTGAAATGTCAATCAAGCCCAAGAAATAACAGGCAGTGTCTTGACTTCTATTACTACTGCAGGTGGTACAACTTATAAAAAAACCCTTCCCGGTTATTAAATTAAAGGCTGCAAGGCATGCATCCTCATAGCAAAATTAAGCTTTTATAGGCATGTAGTTGGAGATTATTAAACCCAGCATGGTCCCAGCTAAGAATGTCTAAATGTGAGTTGTCAGAATTAATGCCAAACAGCACATTTTCCTTCCTAACCTTTTTTCTTCCTGTTAAGAGGGAAGGGATAAAGTGGAATGGAAATGCAACCGAGAGTCAGGACACGGGTCTTTCTTCATTCAACACATTCAAACCTACTGCTCAGACCACAGGCGTCCCCAGGGACAGTTCCAGCCTTTCATTTTGAAACTGGCTCAGTTCTGCAAGGTAAGTGCTGCCCTGGGTCTATCCCATATTAGCTGAAGTTTACACATATGGACCCAATGAACTCCAGAGTTTGCTTGTATTTGACCTTTCTCAGAAAGCTGATTTTTCCAGTGCTGACTCTTTCATTTGGCTGGAAACCTTCATTGCTGGGGCATGTTTACATTTGCAAAAGTATCTGTTTAAAAACAGTATCAAAAATTAAAAACCAAGGCCCTGGCTTTGCATGTCAGCAGCAGGAGCCCGAAAGCAAGGAACCACATAGCTTAGGGGCAATGTGTTCATCAAGGCCTCCTTTGTGCTTCTCATCTCTAATCATTTCCAGCAGGTTAAAGATCCATGCTCCCACTTCCTCCACATGAGGACCAACGAACAAAAGTTTAATAGTTTCCAACACCATCCATCACCAGACATCCGATTCAGAGCCTCTAAAGCTCTGCAAGTCCCTCCACAGCTCAAGATGGTTCAGGTATCCAGCTGCAAAGAAGACAAAGCTTTGCAGGAAATGTAAGACTGCAGACACAGCTGTGCTCAGGCTTTTACGCATGCATAAGACAAGGTGAAAAGAGGCCCTCTGCCACTTCAGAGGGTGGTCCCTGCAGCCTGCTAGCACGCTGCTCTGCACCGGCTTCCTGAGAGTACAGGACTGGGACGAGGATTAGTCAGCTGCACAAAAGACGGAGTGCCAAATTGCAGGAGCTGGGTTTAAAGGCCTGATCCAGAGGCTCTTCAAGTCATTGGCAGTTTTCCACTGGGCTTGATGGGGTTTGGATCAGCTTCTAAAGATGTGGTAAACCTGGTAATACTTGAGCCTTCATCTCCTCAAAACCAGCTGCTCCCCACCTCACCCTTACCCTGTGTGTTTTGGAGGAAAGAAATATGTAAACACTGAGTTGAGACTTCTCTGTCTGAAGGACAGCATTTATTGCTTCGTCTCACTTGAGCCCACTTGTAGCTCCCATCTCCAGCAGGCTGTAACAGCTTTGTGCATCCAGCACACACCACGCAAGAGCAGAGAGGTTAAACGCCCATGCCTTGAAATTGCAAAGCCATTGCTAGGTGCACGGAGCATGGCTAACCACTGTGTTATTCAGGAACATCTCTTCCGGAATAATTCACAGCATGGATTTCCTAGTATGGAGCAAAAGAAGCTAAACTAAACAGGACCAAGGATTCTTTGTGCAAAATAACAGTATACCCACATACAAACTATCCATGCTTCTGAGCTAGCTTTGAATACCAGTGAAGCTGCATGAGCAAAAATCTCGGCTTGACTTACTCATCCAAGTATTTCTCCTGTGTTTTGGGCAAAGCTTGCAGCCCAACATGAATACCACACTGCCAGTTGCAAAGTCATTATCTATACTGGAGCTGGCTAGTTGAAAGTCAATTCAGGCATGTCTGTATAAGCCCTGTTCATACTTTTGAGTAGCAGTGTAGTTGCTGCTCAAGGTGTCCACACATTGAGTTATTCTGGAATATCTCCTCATGACTAGTGCCAGGTGTAGTCGCTAGTTTGTGCCACCATGTAGAAACATGAGTCTCCTG
>NW_010551743.1:70653-136659 GCF_000687285.1 Phaethon lepturus
GAAAAGCTTCAATGATATCATAAACAGACCTTAAGGGAGGAAGATAGGGAAGTTAAACCAGAAGATCCAGGGACCTCATTCCAGAAAAGATAACCTGAACCACATACATTACATAAAGCCCCTGTAAAATAAGTAAAGGCTTATGCAATGAAGTAGAGCATAAGTATAGCACTGGGGGCCTGCCAGACTCAATGGGAATAAATAAATACCTGTTCTGCAGGTATTCAGACCTACTTTTGTGTAGTGTTAACTTGACCACACATTGAGTGCTTCCCTTACTGCCTCAGTATGGTGTCTTATAAGTTCTCTTAACTCAGCTTACAAGTTCATGGCATGTTTAATCACTGTGTGCGAGTATTTCAGCATTCCTGGGGAGGCCCAGATGACACCCGTTGACTTCTGTAACTGTATAATCTCCTCTCCTTTTGGTTTGCTTCAACCCTGGCACAGAGAAAACCATGTATAGCAACTGGAAGATACTACAGTTCACAAATACTCAACTTTTTTCAGTTTTTCAGACCACCCACTAGCCTGGAGGACTCTCAGTGTTGGATCCCAACAATGATCAACAGATGCTAATCACTTCGTAACTTAAGGCAGGGTCTCAGGCTGTCTTCTTGGTATAGACTGATGAATGTTCCCCTTTCTGAATCAGACCTACCATCTCACACCATCCTCTGCTTCAATTATCCTCAGTATTCGGGAGCATTTTTCACAAAGTCGACAGTTGCCTGCTCATACTGAGGCCACAGTTTCCATTCTGTGTGGGCCACTGACCAGAACCCATCAGGAACAAAGCAAACAAGGCTGTAACCAAAGACCATGTTTTCTGTGTCAGAAATAGTGTGGCCAGCAGGAGTAGGGAACTGATTGTGCCCCTGTACTCAGCACTGGTGAGGCCGCACCTCAAATACTGTGTTCAGTTTTGGGCCTCTCACTACAAGAAGGACATTAAGGTGCTGGAACATGTCCAGAGAAGAGCAAAGAAGGTGATGAGGGTCTGGAGCACAAGCCTTATGAGGAGCGGCTGAGGGAACTGGGGTTGTTCAGTCTGGAGAAGAGGAGGCTGAGGGGAGACCTTATCGCTCTCTACAACTACCTGAAAGGGGGTTGTGGTGAGGTGGGTGTTGGTCTCTTCTCCCAAGTAACTAGGGATAGAATGAGAGGAAATGGCCTCAAGCTGTGCCAGGAGAGGTTTAGATTAGATATTAGAAATAATTTCTTTACTGAGAGAGTGGTCAAACATCAGAACAGGCTGCCCAGGGAGCTGGTAGATTCACCATGACTGGAATTGTTCAAAAAACGTGTAGATGTGGGACTTCAGGACATGGTTTAGTGGGTATGGTGGTGGTGTGTTAATGGTTGGACTTGATGATCTTAAAGGTCTTTTCCAACTGTAATGATTCTGTGATCAGAAGGCTAATGACTACCCACACTACCACCTGTCCTCTCAAACCAGCAAGTGTGGACACATCCAAGGATGCACGGAGATTAAAGCCTACTTACAGTGTTATCTTTATTTGACTGAGAATGAATCATATTTTAATATCAGCCTCATTTTAAATTTTAGCGCTCTGTTGTAGGTCACACCACAGGTTAGTGCAATAGTCTTTGGAAAATAACTTTCACTCCTACCCCATGCTGAGATGTAACAGTAGCCTCCACAACACAAAACCACTCCACAATTCAGCAAATTCATCAGGGGAAGGAGAAATCTTTTACTGCACGGGCAGAGCTGAGCAAACAAATGTGTCAGCACTCAGAGCTCAACTCTACTCACGAGGCCAAAAATCTCAAGCTGGCTTTACCCCCAAAGTCCTCCTACACATACGTATCACCCTGCTGTCTTGTCTTCCCATCACCACCTCCACCTCATTACTAGTATTCTTTCTTTCTTTAACCTGATCCATTGAAATCCTTAATTGTACATTAAATACGTCCTCACCAAAACAGCTGCAATTTCTAGCTTCATTGCTTTCTTAAATCTGTGATCTCCACTCACGGTTATGAAGACTCAGAAGGCTGCTGGCAGAGTACAACCCCTTCTACAAAATGGGCCAAACCAGCAGTTTTCTTCTCTTTATATACCTCAATACACAAATCCAACTTGGATGTTCTTCCAGCTGTCTCATTTTCATGGTTTCACTCAGTTTACCACTCTGACCCCACATTCACCTCCTCTCCCACTCCTGCTTTCTTTTCTAGCAGTCTTCACTTCCCAGCCATGTTTCTACCTTGTTTCCTGCCCTCTCGATCAATTCTTCCCATCTCAGCCAACTACGAAACTCTTCCTTAGATGATAGAAACAATGAGCTAACCTATGAGTGGCCTGAGAATCACTGTGATAGCTGCTTGCAATGAGCCATTCCCATTCAATGAGATCCAGAAAGAAAAAGAGTTGCTGATGTCCCTCTCCAGCCTGTCCAAGAACATGTAGATACGAGATGACTGGAAGAAGAAAGATTAAGACTTTTTCTCTCTTGGTATCATGAAAGAGGGAATAGTCCCATCTCTCAGCTACCAAGGAATAGAAGGAGACAGAAGAAAACGGTCTGCGCTTTACCACCCTGAAGGGAATAAAAAAAGAACCACAGACTCAGGTTGTACCTTCATAGAGCCATAGGAATCACATAGTAACCTAGACATGTTATCATTTAAAGTTATGTCAAATCTAGATGATTTTGTGCCTCTCCTCTCACTGCCTACGCTCCTCCTTGAATTGACCTTACTGAGCTTCTTCTATCCCAAGAGGGAAATGACATCTGGAGATGTACGCATGGTCCCAAGTGCCCAATGGTGCTGACATTGGAGTCATCTCTTTCTTGAGCAAATCATGAAAGCATTTAGTGTCTCAGTGCTTCCAATTGTTAAATGAGTTTAGGGATACTGGCTAGTGCATCGAGGCCTAATTGTCTGTAAAACACACGGTGTACAGGAGGCACTAACTGTTGCTAGTGCATAGCAAACATCTTGACTCTTTGTTTCCTAAATTTTAATCATTTTGTCAAAACAAGTGTTGCTAAATCGTTTCAATATGGAGAAAAAATAACTTAGTCCAAACCTAATTTTTGCAAAAGTACAATTATGACTGCTTGTTTATTTACTTTTTTATTATTAATATGGAGCAGCTGGCAAAACACACCAGTCTATTCAGAAGAACTCAGGGATTTAAGCCAGGTAAAGAAAACACCAGATAATAAGCATGAACTAGTGCTCAGTCCCAGTATGGGACAGTGTGCTGCTAAATTGTCCTGGGTCTCCCCCCAAGGAAGGAGATTGAAGGACTGTGAGTCACATTCCCAATTCTGCACATTTCTACAGTTCTTCAGCATTTCTTCTCCATCAGAGAGGCCAGTCTTGGCCCATTCTCTGTTTCACTTGGGTTCCTATTTGCAGATGGCGAAGGACAAGTTGGAAGCTCAACTGAGACCTGCTCCAGTGAAGAGCCAGGAGACTTGCACTCGGTGAGTCCCCAGGCCTCAGGCTGAGGGATTGGGAAAGAAATCATGTAACATGAGAGAGGCTCTTTCCCCTTCAGCATGGCTCGTGTTGCTCAGACCCCCACAAGACCTCAAACCCTAACTAACTTCCAGCATTGCGATCCTCACTGGCAATGGCCTATCAAGAGCAAGAGGAGGCACCACAGTGTTGGAAGAGTGTAGGATACTGATGCACGTCCATAAATCATGAGCATGTGTGTTTGCCATGCGTGAGATTGACAGGACCAAACGTGTGCCTGTACAACACAGGAATTCATGGAAAGAATGGATCTGGCTTTCCTCAGCAGGCTACCAACCAGGGCAAACACTACCCTAACGCTGTTCTCCCCTCCTCAACAACCTCCTCAAAAACCTCGCCTGCTACCCCACATGGCACTGCACAGTGTCATGCACCCATAGCCCTGTGCCCCACCACCACCTTCTAACACTTGGCTAACCGGTGCCACACACAGCCCCGCTGTTAGTAAGCCCAGAGCTTTCTTGTTTTCTTAAGGATGTTGCAGAGTGTTTAAGTACTGTGATCCATTGTTTACTGAGACAAGCCCTGCAGCTGTCACGCAATCTCCATTGCTGAGAAAGATAAGGTGAGTGCTCATGCATCACTTCCAGCTTCCTATGACATTCTGATTGCTATAATCCCTTTTTTCAGACAGGAAAGCAAGCTGCATATTGGCTCCTAGAGCCAGCGCAGTCTGATGTAAAAAACGCTCCTTTGTCATCGTTCAACCATCATTCAATCTGCCTCCTCCACATATGGAGGCAATTTTTTTTATTATCCTTACAGTTCATGTCTACACCAGTCACTTGTGCCAGCAGAGATGGTGCAAGATGCAGGACAACTGTTTTCACTAGTAAGAATGCAGGGGGGAGCAGAGGAAGCATGGCTAAACTCCCCATGAGTTTCACCTGCAGGTAGCCAGATCTGCCACAGAAGCAGATGCATCTGATTTTGATGAACATCTGAAACAGAAGTTGACTATCTTTGCTGGCTCACCAGAGACTGAACTGTAGATGCCAAATCAAATGTACAGTCTGTACTTTTTAGCCAGCCAGGCCTATGCAGGCTCCTGTCTTCTGTGGACAAAGGTTCCACCATGAGTCAGTTACATCAATGAATCAGAGCAGAGGCTGTAAAATCCTGAAATACTAAGGATCAGTGTTCTTAAATTGGAAGCTGGCTAATAATAGTAAAGGATTATCAAAGACCACATTTCACCCATGATCTTCACTTCTTTTATTAATGTGCTGTAAACCAGAACAATCCCCATGTATAAAACACAAATCTGAATTTTGCAGCTCAAGCACTTCCATTAAAATACATTCCAAACATCACCCAATGTTATAAGAAGGCAAGAATGGATGATCTATGAAGTCAGAGCTTTTTAAGCCAAAATATGAATTTCTTCAGTATTTTATCTGCACCTTCCAAAGCTAGAAATTATCATAAAAACCTCTAACCCAGTCTACTGTGTATTGCAGATCACAGACTTTCATCCAGTAAATCCTATACTAAGCCCAGGAACATGTTGAATTTCTTAACCACTTGATTCAGCCATGTTAGAGGAACAAGTTGGCCAGTTTGACCTATGGTAGCAGAACTCTCTAGAAACAAAATGATATGGTAGGGTTTCCATTTACAAACTTGATGTTTCAGCACTGAGCACTTTGACTGTGGCCTAGCTCAGCACATAAGCATATGCTTGGTTACAAGCACGCAATCCCACTGAGTGCAAGGTAAGTACGTGTTAAGTGCCTGACTTAGCTGAGACTGTTCGTGGCTTTCCAGGGTGAACCCTGCATGATTAAACAAGAATATTTCTTATGAAATTGCTAGTACTAAAGTGAACTTTATCAAAACATAATGACATCCTTGAATGGAAGGTTTTAGCAGAATGTGATATATTAACACTCATCAGAAGCAGATGTGTTAAATAAATGAGGTCTGCCATATCACTGGCTCACAAACTTATTCAGTTAGGGAACTATGCTAAATAAACTTCAAAATTGAGAATGAGGTCTCCACAAAGCATATCTTTGCTTGCACTGAACCACAGAAAAAGAAGAAAAGCACTTTGCTTTGCTTTCCACCCAGTTTCCTTTCCCTGAGGTGCTGCCTGGGATCTGAAAAGAGGCAGCCCATTTCTACCTCCTAGATCCAACCACTGTGCCAAAGAAAGGACCACACACATGCTGCTGTTAGTTACTGCTGTTAGCCCCAGTTACACCTGTGGTACCTCTGGAAAATATAATAAGTTACTCTGCTGTTGACCACAGTTTTTCATGGCCTTGGTCCATGCATACTACACTGGTGACCCTCTGAAGTACCTGCTCTTACATATCTTGAGTCCACCTCAATCAGTCCTGCTGCTAAGCATGCACTCCCTCTCATCATCACCACCACTCATGGTCAGAGGCTGCTCCTTCACTTGAGCTATTGTACCTCTTCAAAGTTTTACCTTCCCTCACTCCGATATGTAAGAGATACTCAATCACTTTGCTTCCTGAAGCTAAAGTCTTCCTTTTCTCTCCTGCTTGCCATGATTCACTGTCTAAAGCATCTTATGAATAAAGGGCACTCTTCTAAGACCCCTTTTTCTTCTTGAGGCCCCAAGGAACAGGACACTGAATAATTTTTTCAATCAGATCTCATTGCGATTATTTGTGAAGTGCCTTGGACACCATTAATGGTGCAGTATCAAAGAACTAGCATCATTATTGTTATAACTATTATAATGGAATTAAAAATATGTTGAGAGCTCTTAGGTGTAATTTTCAGAAGTTTTGTCTGAGAGCAAATTACCTCCCCCAACACTGTATATTTATGGCTTTATTAGTCATAATTTTCAAAAAAATTCTATATCAAACCTATAGAAGAAAATAGCAGCTTCGTTTGCCACAGTTCCATTTTTCAAGATTAAAAAGAAAATTGCCACAAGGCTTGCTTAATGGAAACAAAATCTATACTGAAATGCACTGAAGGTCAAACATTCTGTAGTACCCACAGGGTGCCACCAGTTTCCAGTCAACACTCCATCATTAGTTAATGTTTGGACTACCTGTATGGAGATTCAAGGGCAGCAAGGCTATGAGCTAGAAGACAATTCTCCCATAATGTATTTTGCCTTCCCTTTGATATTTAGCCAGATATACCTCTCATATGTCATCCCACAATCTTCATCCTTCCTTAACTAAAATTTTGGTTTGGATTGTCAACATCTCACTTGCTTAAGAAAAGTAAATCTTTATCAGAATTTCTTAAGGGGCTTTCCCAGCTGGCTTTTGGAGTTGATGGATGCTAATGTATTTTTTTCCCATCAATATACAGTAAAGGGAATAATGTATCAGTGACCAATTCAACAATAGTGGGGGTGTTTAGTAAAATGTCAAGAACCTCCAAAAGAAATAAATCATACCCTATTATCCTTCAGCCCACAAAGTTAAAACAGTTTTTGCTTTCAATACAACAAGTGAACATTTAACTGCTCCCCACAGATTTCAGTTTTTGAAGCTGGCCATGTTTCAACAAAATGTTGTTTAAAGAAAGGAAATATTGAGAAAATATATAGCAAGCTACATTCGAGCAATCTGAATCATATTCATCTGGTAGGAGGTAATAATTACAGACAGTCTGAAGTAAAACCCCAGATTTAAACACTCCCGAACTAATTCATTTTGAAAATCTGAAGCAACAGACAGAGCAACTTGTCTGCATCTAGGAGAGGCTGAGTATTAGACAACGGGTCAAATGCTGCACACTGAAAACTTACACCAGCCATGATGATACAGTCTGCACAGCTGAGATTTGCAGTCCTGAGAAAATCTGGGTTATAAACTATTTAACCAAGTCCACCTCTCTCCTGTGCTTCAGCATGGGATCAGCTAAGGTATTATTGTGGATGAAGACAGGCTGCAAATATTAAAGCAGGGACAAATGATGTTCTTCCAGCTTACACTAACTGCCATGACCCAAGGGAGAAAGCCCTGGGAGACAGAACAGAGAAGAGCCTAGGAAGTCTATCATGCTTTTTCCTGAGCTTAGCGATTTCATGGATAAAGCTAACGAGAAATAAATAATGATAGAAACTGCAAGTGGAAACCTGTCTACAATTAATTTCCAGTTGTGAACATCAAAGTGATTCATATAACACAGATGAATTTGCAAACTTTTAAGCACTTCCTTGGTAAACAAGCTGAAACCAAGCACTCTGCACCCATTGCAAACATATATACATGTCAGTCATGGCTCTGGCTCTCAAAATGACAAATCTTACATAGAATTGCCATGGCAAAACCAGATGTTTCTGGCTTTCCCAAGGGGCATGTTACAAAGAAGCTCCAAATGTCTTTAATGAATAGCAAAGATGCTTTATTTCTAAGAAACAGTTATATAACAATGAAGGATACTGCTAAGAACCAGGACAGTATGCCAAGGGCATAGCCCAGTTGCAAATGCAGAGACTGGTCTATTGGTTAGTAGGTATATATGGAAAAGACAGGAAAGATGAACATGACTGACAGGAACTAGAAACAGTTTCTCTGGTGTTTGGCTTACTAGAGTGGTCCACAGTGGAGCTGTGCCAGCATGACATACTGTTTAATGGAACAGGACTTGTATGCATGTGTATGTGAATGTATAAATAGAAAAGGATGCACTAGGAATATATGAATGTACCTGGCTTGTTTCACTAATTTCTCAACTCACTGAAAAACAAACAAGCATGCAAGATCCTTAATGTAGCTACCCACTCACAACCAAATAGGTAATAAGACACCAGGCTCCTGGGAAGTAAAAGATCATTTTCTTATTGATCTAACAAGGGAAATCAAACTTTAACTGGATTTCCTATAAGCACAGAGTAGAACAATCTAATTATGAAAAGCCCAAACTGGGTACATTATTATTGTTGGTGAACTGTACAATGAGCATCATCTATAAGCCCCAGGGAGATTGGGGCACCGTTTTGTTAGTTTGATACTGTGCAAACATGCAGGAAGGCACACACAGCACAAATTCGTAACCTGTCCCTCATGATCTCTGTGTAGTCTGGCAGGACAAATCATTCAGCCCACACCCCCTTTCCCAGCCCCCATCTCTCCTGGCAGCACAAGATTTATCCTAAGCATGTAAAATAAGCACATTTAGGACCAGAATTTAGGTTCCTCAGCTTGTCTAGACCATTTTCTCTAGGTCACAAGTAATGGCAGGTGGTTTGGGAAATAGACTCTGTAAGGAAACAGTCATTTCTTCAGGTCCGAACACAGCTGAAGTAAAAGCACTTTGCATACGGAGACTTCTTTCTGCTTAAATGAGTAGGTCATGTACTATATTCTCTCTTTCTTACCCCTCCCATAGTAATACAGAGAGATATCAATTCAAATAAACAGTTGACTAGTGTGGATGAGATACAGTAAGTAAGAGATGAGGCATAGCAAATACAGAATTTTTCAGGAAATAAGTTACAAAGTAGACAGAAAGGAGTTTTACTTGCATTCTTCCATGACAAGAATATTATCTAGCCAACTGGTTCTTAAGAATATTGTAATCTGAAGGAAAAGTATGATAAAAAGAGAGGCTGAGCACAAACAAGGTGGGAACTGAAGACCAGAGAACACAAAACATGTTACGGCATCCCATTTGTCTTGCAATGGGAAGTCTGGCTAGCAAGGTTGTGAAAAAAAAGCTATTTCAACCCCTCTGTAACATGAACTGTTTGGTTAATCTATTCATTCTGGCAGTAAATTAATGCATCCTGTATGACTGAATGGTCTGGGGCCTTACTTATTATTACCGCCCATCCACCGAAAATCGCTGGTGTAACATAATCCTTTCCCCTGGCAGCAGGAACATTGGAAGAGCTGCTGCTGGGGTCACTCTTTCAGTTGTTGGTTCAGCATTCCCATTTTATAGAAGGTTGTGATCCATGGGATGATGCATTTGGAGACCCACAGAAAACCCATGAGCCACACTGTTAAGCGGAGACATCCCCAGAGCAATTTGGGACAGCACATAAGATGTAGCTTCCCCTGCTTGTCTTCCCTTGAAGCCTAAACCTGCTTGTGCTGGCATCAGAACAGGGTAGAGATTTAAGATAAATTAAGTTATGAACTCAGATGTGTTTTTGGAGGTGTGAGCCCTCTTCCATAAAGCTGAAATACTATGTGCAGTAGAAGGAAGGTGCCTTTAATTTTATTCCTGTGTATTTTCCAGCAGAGCTTTGCAGCAGAAAATACAGGATCTGTGTCATGAACAAGCATGAGGAAAGAGGTAGTGAGATAAAAAAACCCCCACACCTCTGTATCTGACTTGGTTTTAAGAGACTCAAATGATAATCTGGGTAATTTTCTTTATGTGACCGCAATTTTCAATCTATTTCTTTCGTATAATTGTCAAGTTCTAATTAACTCATACCAGTTTTTGCCCTCTATCCTTAAAGAGAAGAAAGGAACAAGAAGAGTGAAGGGGGAGGAGATTTTTTTTCTGTGAAAAATTCATGCCTGATTAAAACAAAGCAAACAGGCAGATTATGAGTGTGTTTATGCAGCCATCACTTTCACAGAGAAGCACTCATATCGAGAGCCAAAAAATGCCCACTAATTCCTCAACATCAGGAATTGGGGCTGTAGTATTCCCTGCAGAATGATTTATCCAAGTGCTGGATCCTGCAAACACATCCTGGGTAAACTTAAAGTTTGGTGCTCTTGGTTAATAGAAAGAGTGCACACTTTTTGTCTTTACTGTACCTGTAACATCCACATTATTGCATTATCTATTTAAATATTCAGCACAGTTCCACCATGTTTTTAACCACAAGGGTTTCTCCTTTCACCTCTCCCCAGTTAAACAGATGGTTAGACTTATTAAGCAATTAAAATCAAGGTTTATTTACCCATTCCACCAGAGCAAGGGTGGAGCTAGTGCCATATTATGTAGGCTTAAAGATTTTGCTAATTTACTTTAATCCACTTAAACCTTTAAAGCACAGATAATGGAAAACAGACAAGAACTCTCTTACACTTTCCAAATTAAGCAACAAGCGTTTCCTCCTCTGTGAAGAAGAGTAAAGCTCTCTAGAAGAACCCTGAAAGGTCAGCAAGGAAGCCTCTGACTACTTTCTTCCTGGAAACCCTATCTCAAAGGTCACAAAACCACAACTAAATTGCCTTTAGCAAAGAACCTAACTAGAGACACATTGCGAGGTACTTAATTGCCTTTAGCGAAAAATGTAACTGGAGATGCATTGCAAAGCCTTAAATGGGAACCAAAATCGATATCTCAATATTTCGGAGGAAACCGTTTTTAGCAAGGAGATTCAGCAGCTGATGATACTGGCACACTGAGCTTAACGCACTAGTCTGGGTGAATTCAGAAATAATGGTGGCACCAACACAATGATCTAATTGTCTTGTTAGTAAGTGGACAAATTGCACAGACAGCAACTTAGGAGTACATGTACACTCACGGAAAATCCAACTAGGATAAGGACAAGAGAAATTCCATGAAGCAAAAGAGTAGTAAAAAGATTGCCCACACTTGGCAGGATGCTGCAACATAATATGGACCCCCTAACATTCTTAGACCTTGTCAAGTTAAATGGCCAGATGAAAGACAGAAAAACTACTAGCAGAGGTAATAAATATATTTTAAAAAAAGGCAACAAACAAGAAGGCATCCACTCTCTGCAATTTTAAAACAATTCTCTTGCATTCAAGTAAGTCCACATTCTCGATCAATTTTCACTTATTGTCTGGATCCAGCCAGCCAGGTGAGGTATATAAGCATTACTGAATCCAGTTAGAGAAAAGGAAACTGAAACACAGTTTCAGTGTGGCACAAGATTACAAGGAACCTGTAACAGAACTGGAAACGGAGATTCCTAGACCAGTAGTCCCAAAACTGCCTGAATTAAGTGACTGCTGTGAAACCTCAGAGATAAAACACTGTAAAGCATCAAAGGGAATACAACTCATCAGGTCACTTGCACTAGCCTGTGGATCACAGGTGTAAGGAAAACAGCACAGACTAAACCATTGTCCATAACAACACCAGGAAGGATTTCAAAATGGATCACCCTACCGGAACTTGAAAAAGGAATAGAAGCTCTTACCTTCAAAAGCAATTGTGGGGTGTTCTTTCCTGACACATTGCTGATGTTCAGCTTCAGAGTATTCAGGTACATTCTGTGATGCTGAGAGATGAAAAGCAAGAAGAAAAAGGCTTGGCAATGACAGGGAAATGGCCTTTAATCTTGAAACAACCATGACTGAAGGGCGGCTGCAGATCTAGCTTCCAAGGTAGGCCCAGGGAGGATACCTGAAATACAAATAATTCCACTTTCAGAAAGATGAATGCTTATCCAGAGTGTGTAACATGGATAGAGAAGGGTGGAGGTTCCCCTTTCATCCCAGCCCCACTTGTGCTAAGTACACAGGATAATATTGCACAAGCAGCATCCAAAAAAAATAAGCCCAATTTACAACTGTATTTGGGCTTCTAATTTCAAAGAGAAGGTAAGTGCACAGCTCCCTAAATATATATATCTCTGCATACCTTTGGGGTATATGTCCTTATACAGCAGCCGGTATGCAATAGCCAGTGCTGACAACATGAAATCTCAAATACTCCAGATGTAAGTGTGTCCCCCTGTGTGGGCACCTCACACCTCAGTTTTGTGACGTGTCCATTTTTAAGTATCATGCTACATTCAAGAGGTCACTAAGGAAAGGCCAACATCAGTCATCATGAGAACACGTGTGCAATTAATACTGTTCTAATAGGAGATTTATACATTTTACCACCGCTTGTTTTAAATGTCTTGAAACAAGAAAAGCCAATTTAAAGGTGTTGCCAGGAAAGTGCCAATTAGGGTAACATAAAAATTAAAAGAGCTTAATGGGGAGAATGGTGAGAAGTGAGTCAATTGCCTGCATTACCATGGGATGCTAGAGCTCCCAGCCACAAGAGCTGAGGCACAGCTCAAGAGGAGGAGCACTCACTCTCAGGCTAGGAGAGGAGAAAGTCATGCCTTTTCTATGTGAGCATTTTTAACAATAGCAGCAGAAAAGATATAGCTCTAAAAGCTCCCCTGGGCCTACCAGGCCTGAGGCAGGGGATGGAGGATTAATTAGCCCCTGCCACAAGCTCCCCAAGATGCTGCTGCAGCTTAGGAAAATCTGCATTGCCAAATTTAATCTTACTGGTGTGCATATTGTATTTTCCTATGTAGGTTTGTTCAATTATTGCAAATGTGTTTTCAAACAAACGGAGTCTCCTACCCTTAAATCTTACCTAGTGATAAAACTGATTCTGATTAAATTCACACATAAGAAGATTTTCAATTCCTGCAGGGGTAGTGATCCATAAAGGTAGTGTAACAGTCAACACCTGCAGTGCCCAATACCTCTATATTTTTGTTCGGAGCCTCCAAAACACCTTCGGTAAGCTGAAGTGGCCAGGCTGGTGGCTGGTAACATGAGGCAGTGATACACAGTGACACATTTGTGGCATGGACCAAACTCTGATATAGGGGACCATATCGCAACACCAAGGAGCTGGAAGAAGTTTGTAAAGGTCTTTGGGCATCGCAGGAGAAATAAGGGACTGCTTACAGCAGCAATGGGAGACAGCTGGTTTGAAAGATAGGTCCTATGTTTTATTCTTATCTGTATTTCTCTGTAATTTTAAACACTGGCATAAAGATGAGTTGCCAGCGCATTCATTATGCATGTCCTCAGCAGCAGCTACATACCATTGACTCAAAATAGCGTTGGCATTCAGGATTTGGGGTAGTTCTAGCACCTTGGTTTCCCAGCTAGCGCGAGTGACAGATAACAGCATTTCACAATTTTCCAGCCCCATATACATGCAGATTTTATGCAGAGGTGTATAAAATCCCCTTCCAGTTCTCCAAAGGAGGTTCTACAGCACTTCACTACAGAGGGGCTTTTTTAAACACAGCAAATATGTTGAATTAAAAAATGGGACTGGCAGAATTAAGAGATGTGAAATCATTCAAAGCTGGCGCCAGCACAGCATTTAGTCATTAAGCACAAGCATACTGCAGGGTGTACACCACTGGGTACTGTGGCATCTCAGATGATGGAGATGTTGTGCAAGTCACGCTGTAATGAAAATTACTGATGATGATTCAGATTATATTTTCAGCCATTGGTTTAAATGATCAGCTTTTTCAGTACAGATCCTGAACAGAAACACAGTACAGAGATGTGAACCCCAGGGAGATGCATTTTGTATAGTGCTCAGATCCACTTAAAGTTTCAGAAGAGACAAAGCCAAACTTTCCTTAGACAGGAGATGGTTGTTGTGGGAAATGCACAAGAGGCAAATGGACTTCTTCGCTGTCAGACATCCTTGCTGGAAACTGGAAAAGATAGTAACGGAAATCTCACTTCATGCATGCTCTACTCCTCCCAGTGCAGCCATTATTGGCTAATCCTAGAAATAAAGTACTAAGCTAGACAGACTTTTAGTCTGAGCCAATATAGCCATTTTCATGTACTAAGCAGCCAAACAATGATCTCAAGGTGAAAAAAAAAATCTTAATCAAAGACACATGGTAGGGTCCCATGCTCCTTGAAGGCCCTATGTGGTCTAGAATCAACAGATGAGTAAATTCAAGTTTCATACTCATCAGGGTCATGAGTTGATAAAAAGTTGCATACTGGAAAGCTTCATAACATCCCACAGCCTATTTTGTGCCAAAGCAGAGTACATTTACTAGTGTTTTGTCTGGACTAGTTGTAAAATGTGCCAAGTAGCTGGATTTCTGCCACTTTCCCTGGGAGATTTTACCACAGTCCAAGAGACTTCAATGTTCCTTAGAAAGCTGTAACCAGTATTTGGGGTAAAGTTCCACCTTCTTTTTCCTTATTGTCATAGGGAAATCCAAAGTATGCAAGAAAATATGGTTTCAAACTTGATGTGAAGTGGAAAGTAATATATGACCAAACAAAGATGAAAAAGAAACATTATAAAAACCTTGTATCCTTCTCCATGTCCCCTATCTCCTTCATCCAATTGTATCTATCAAAACTGTAGAGGTCTTACATTACCGGGAAGTAAAATCAGTGTCCTCTGCAGCCCTGAACTGGTGTCTACAGAAGTCAATAAGTCAATGGATAAATGTCAGCTTGATCAAGGGTGATGGAAATCAGAGCCCTAGAGCACTCAGCCGAGCAAGATTCAGGCAGTGGATATACCTGGATAACCTCAGCACTGCAAGAGATTACTCCTTCAACATGCCCCTTGCCAGGCTGCCTTCCTCATTTCCTTCTCAGTATTTTAAAAAAGACCCTAACTCACTAATTGCTGTTCCCAGCTGCTGCAACTTTATTTCTGAAAAAAAAACCCAACATATTTGAATATGAAGCAGTGTCATGTGCAAGAGGACATCAGTTTTATGCCAAGAGCAAACTAGTAACTGCCTGGGAGAGTCTGGCAGCTAATGAAGTGTAAGTGTTTTAATTCTACTGAAGATGGCCAAACTCGAGCCTCCAATTTTGCCCCAGCTGCAGATTTTCGCTCTGAGGGCTGGACTACAACCGGTGCTTAGGACTAGTCCTCATCCAGACTGCTAAAACACTGCATGTTTTAAGCACAGCCCAGGCTAGCGGTGGTTTGCACTGCTGGAACTTGCCATGGTGTTAAGCTGTCTAGATACAGTTAAAGGCTATAAAAAGAGCTGTTCTTACTAGACTCTCTGCTCAAAATGGCTTAGGGCTCAAGAAATCAGCCATCAAGGTTTCAGTGAGACAAGAGCTCAAATCCATTGTTAAACTCAAATCTCAGTCAGGACATACCATTTCAGTTCTTTATTTGCTCATCTTGATGTATCTTTACCAGCTTATCTGTCGTGTCCCCCCCCCAGCTGCAGACATGTTAAAAAAAAGGATAAAAATCTCTGATAAGACTATCTGTCCAAGTTTGCCTGTCCTCTCCCTCTTGAAAGCCTGTCCTCTGTGCCTCTGCACAGTCCCAAGGCCCAGCGATGGGGCATCGCTCTGCCATCTCCTACTCTGCACAGTGAACCCCTCTGGCCCTCTGCCAAAAAAAACCAGGTCAACCAATTCAGGCTCCATTGGATCCGGTGAAATATGCTCCAGAGACAGGCATTTTGTAGAGCACCACTTGTGCCACCATCCCTCTTGTCTCTTAAATCAGGCTCTCTTAGCTCATGGGCCTCCCTGACTGTGGTGGTGGTGGCAGGGGACGGGCGAAGAGCTGCTCCTTCCGGGCAAAGCAGGAGGTCTGCAACTCAGTGCGTCTCCAAAACTGAGATTAGCAACCACAGCACCCATGTGAGCACAAACCCACAGCCGCATGCCCATTTCTCACCCAGGCCATTTCATGGCAGCCCGATAGGGCCAGCGTATAATTCTGCTTTGCCTCGTGGCTTCACCCCTCGCACAAGCGCAGCATTCAGGGGATCACCCGCAGTCCCTTCCTCATTCATTCTCGGGGCATGAGTCTTTTCCAACTCGCCCTGTATTGTATCATTGTAACTCCATTGATTTCACAGGAACTAATCCTGATTTACAGAGGGTAACTCAGATCAGGCCCCCTTTGACTAAAGCTCCATGTCTGAAAGAAAAATACCTTCAATCAATCTTCACGGCTTTAAAACAAAGCACACTTAAAAAATGGCTGTACCAGGAATTCATAGCCTGCTTTCCCCTGGTAAGGGGAAAATGTAACTATCATTTTGACTTAATATAACATGACAGTAAAGTTTAAGGATAAAAGAAAATGCTTCATCTTTCATTTTAAAGAAAAGAGATGCCTTTAAAAAAAGACTAAAAATGGAACCTCGTGTAAAAGCATTAATTCTTCTGTCCAAGATCTTTTGTTATTGGCATAGTTATGATTTTATTAGAATGAGATACCAGAGGGAAGAAGAGTAATGGAAAGAGGTGGACATTAAAGTATTCAAAAAAGTACTGGAAGAACAAGGCAAATAAATATAAACATTATAAAGCAAGACGGCTCAGCAATGTGGCTATGACAGGCTGGCACAGGCAGCCCTGCCCTAGAAAACTCCAAGGCCAACAAAACCACGGTCCTTTATTCATCTGCTGCTCCTTGCCCTCCTCTCCCAGCCTCACCAGCTGGAATTCATCCCACCAGATGGGCTCCAAGGGCCATTTCACACTATCAAAGAAAAGGCACAGCTTTTCCCTCTGCCCCCAGCCACATCCACACTCTCAGCCCTCAGCCATGCCTGCGCGGGGGAGGCAGATCTGTCTGGCAGCCGAAACATGGCATGCTGCACTTGCATGTCCACAGGTCAGATCTCATGTGCACCCTCAGACCGGGCTCCCACATAACGAGGTTTTCTCATTTATTTACTTTTGAGGCAAACATATGGGATTGGTCAAACTACTGTTCGGATGAGAATCTGTGAAGAGATCTGCTTTACTTTAACTAAATCACCTTACAGTTTTCTGAAGAACCGGCAAGCTCACCTCTAATTTCACAACGGCTTACATGCTGCAGCTTTTGTTCTGGCTGGGGCTCGCCACACTCTCATGTGACCACCTTGGTCAGGGCTTCCCACGGCCTCCACTCAGAACAGCATCTAAGAGCCCCACACTGCACCCGCTCTCACAACACCCCAGGAAGACAGAACCTCATTTGCATGCATATAATCCAAGAGTTATCTTTTTAAAAACCCCTACAATTCAGCAGCAAGGTGTATTGCAAGAGTGCGCCGGTAATATGTTCTCCTGTGGCAAAGCAGAAGCTCCAGCTCCATGCTGAGCACTGGGGCATTCTCACAGCTCCTGCCTCGCACGGTCTGCAAGGCACCAGCTGCAGTATCACAGGAGGCTTTACATCAGGAATAAACAACCAAGATCTCACAACACAGGTCACTTTATTGCAACCTTTCTGTTATCTTCATAAATAATTCAGGTAACTCTTTGCAAAGGAGAAATCAGTTTAACCTAATATACTGTTAGGTTCATGGCTCGTGAAGTCTGTAGTGGAGCTGAATAGTAATAGTCCATAGTTTGATCTTCTTAGGACTACATCCCACAAAACACTGACGGTGCACTTTGGGGCATTTTATTCCTAGAGCACTTTCTGACTGCAGTTTAAACCCACTCAGGACTGGTCAAGGTCCCAAACCAAGCCCACAAAATGCAATGGGATGTTCTTGTTCAGATCAGGTAACAGTGACAAAACTCCTAATAATAGCTTTGTACCAAATAAATTGGTTGGTGTCAGTCCACTTCTTTATGGACTGGTGTAAGCTCTCAATGAGCCACCAGCCCCCATCTGGTTACTTGGCCCCAATAGCACAGTCAATGGCTCCATAGTCCTGGAAACTGAACCATTTCCTCACCTTTAGAGGAGGCCCTCCAGAACAGGAACCTATTATAGAAAACTCCCATTAAATAAAGCTGATTCAACAATAAAAGCCTGTGTAACAGAGCAAAATATCCTGTACTGCTGGGTTCCTGCCAAACCCAGTGGACATAAATAAATACCTGTTCTGCTGACACTCAGACCTGCTTTTGAGTAGTGCTAACCTGACCACACATTGAGTGCGTCCCCAAGTGCTTCAAGAGGCTCTCCCCAAAGGGCTCTAGATCTCTTTTTTACTGGCTACGCATAATATAAAGACATGAGAGGTTTTGTTAGCATTTGTTTGGGGTATGAATTTAGCACTTGTGAAGAGGTGCCTTGGAGTCTGAAGTCTTCTGTTTCTTCAAAGATTGTATTTGGCAATGAGGGCTTACACTCATTTATTTCCCTGGTGGTATGCCTCCACTGCTCTCTAGAAGACTCCCTCTACAGTGTGGATGGAAAGACCTTCTATTTGCTCATCATGGAATGGCCTCTCTGAAAGATTGTCAAAGATATCAAAGTGGAGGTATTTTTTGTAATTCTGGGACTTGGACTGACTATGGAATTATTTTTCACGTGCTCCAACTGTGAAACACAGAGATGAAGGCAGGAACTAACACAGCAGCAGAACGCAATGGACGCTATGGTACTTAGCACGACTGCACTTCAGACATGAAGTTTACTGCAGCCTAGATTAGAAATCAGGAGCTCCTGGCTCCCTGTCAAAGTCTCTGGATGTGCAATCAAAAGGAGAGGATGAATGAGCGTAACACAGCCCAAGAGAGGAGCCGTCCCAGGGCTCACAGGGCTGCAGCAACACAGCAAGAACAGCTATTCTAGAGGTCCTGCCTGCAGCAGGGAGCGTGCCCAGAGCTCAGCATCCCTTTCAGCGCAGTCACCTTTCTCGCTGTACGCATGATGCAGAGTCCTCTGCATGGGTGCCGTTTACATGCAGATCAGCTGCATAATGCAACTACAGTAGATTCAGCATCAGACTTACTGCAAATAGTCACCTGGCTGCGAGGGCTCTTTCTGACTTGAGGTTTGGTACTCAAGCCCATAGATCCATGTCTTAAGTCTGTAGCTGTTGTAGAAACACCAATGCAGCAGCTTTTCTTCAAGTTGCTCCCCTACACAGTGTGGGAATGGTTTGTAAACTTTCAAACAAGCAGAGCCACAGCCCCCAACACCACACTGCGCAGCTGATGTCATTCCAACACACTCTGGAGACACTCATCTATTTTGCAGTGATTTCCAGAGGTGTGGTGTTCCGGCTCACACACCTCCCCACTGCAGCTGTGACACTACAGCTGGGGCAACTGAGGCATGACAGAACTCTGTGACTTGGTCACTAGAAAGTGCAGCCAGTTTTTCGTAGAGACAGAAAGAGAAGTAAACTCTTCCTGACTCTTCCAAATGCTTTTGGTTCAGGGCTTTCTTTTTTCTCACAGTTTAATATGAAAACCATAAGTGTTCTGGAATTTTTTGCTTAATAGAGTACTAACCGTTGTTTTACTGGCATTGGCTTTTTTATTCAACTCAAATTAGAGGGTCCACTGGAGACATCCCATGGGAGTTTTAGTAAGGATGTTAGCAACAGGGGTTCCAAATTGTATCAGACCAAATATAGGTCGGTAACTTGCAAGGTTTCTCTCTCCAACACTGTGAGGGCAAGCTGGGGACAACTGCAGTCCCCAGATTGTGTCAACTGGATAGGCAACCCCAATAAACTGTGTAGCAGCCGCTATGCTGACCCTGTGACTGCACAGTTGGGAAAACACTAAGATGATGAAATTTAAAAAAAACACACTTAATTCTTCTTTGACCTGAAGCAAACTCAGAATTCATGTTTCCATCAGACAAAAACTCAGCCATGAAATCACCACACCAATCAGCCTCCTGCCTGACTTTCCCTAGAGCCTTGTTTTTCAGTTTAGAGACTCAACCGCTGGCTCCAGGGCCACAGCTCCTACCACCTGCCCCCCTCCCGCTCCATCCCACAAATCCTCCTGCATCACTCACACAGCCCCGCGCACCAGGGTCCAAGGCAGTTGCTGCACGTCACAAACCCATCTCATCCTTCACAGTAGCTCCTTCCTCTACTGCTACACTGCAACAACAGGATGAGAAGAACTTTTTCTTTTAATGCTTGCCCATGCAAGAGACAGAAACCACAGCTTGTTTGTTTTTGTCAAAGGTTTGTGATTACCAGTTGCCACATAACACATACTCACAGTTTAATTGTAACTCTAGGAGAATGAGCATAAAGCATTGCTGTACCGCAACTGCAAGTTTCAGCCCGCTTTGAAACAGTATGTTTCACTGTAGTGTCTTCTTGGCACCACACAGCATCATTTATCATATGGAAACCTTTGGCTAAAAGACATTCAAATGGCCTACATATGCCCCAAATCTGAACAGACAAAATAATAATTGTCAGCCAGACTCTTTTTTCTCCTGCCATACCCACCTCTTCTCATATTTCTGGCAACAGCAGTTACCTGGTGGGCTCTATTAACTCTTCCCCTTGTTGGAGCAGCAGGGCTGCTTTGGTCTGCCCTGACTCTCACACTGTACTTGGGATACTGTAGAGGAGAGCGGCTCTTCCCAGAGCTACCCAGCTGCAGGACAGCACTGAAGGGAAGCAGTGCAGAAAATATACAGCTCACAAATGACAGGTTATTACTGACTTCTGTGTCTAAGCTCATCTGCTGAAAACAACAGTGACATCAGTTTTCCCTCAAAATATATATGGTGATCAACAGTTTCTGAAAAGGCTGAGCTGAATTTTTCTCTTCCTCCAAACATCCCACGCAACTTCTCTGATACCAGGAACATTTACTGCTAGCTGAAGCTCAGCAGCCTAAGAACACAGGTATTACTATGCACAGTCACAGTAACATTCTTTTAGAGCTTTTCTCAAAAAGGATATTTAGGCAAAGAGAAAGTAAAGTAGGACAGGTAACCTTTAAAAAGCCTCTGGCCGCATTCTTTTAATGAACTGCAGTCATCATTTTCACTGTCCACACAATTATGTTACCTAAACAGCACACAGTACAGTCCCCATCCTGTAAGGCGTCCCTCTCCCTAAATTATCAAAGACACCAACATGATCCAGGATTTAACGCAAACTCTGTGATCTACTACTTAGCTAAGTAGCTCCTTGTTGGAATGGAAGGGAGGAATATCTGGACTGAAAGCTGGGATCATCCTCCACACTCATGTTTTTGACAAATTCAGAGGTCCGGCCAGAACCGAACATCTTAATCTTCTCCCATCAGGGGGGAGAAGCAGCCTGCCAGCAGAGCCCCCAGCCCCGGGGTGCCAGCTCTCCTCCTCAGAAATGCTTTAAAACCCCCAAACAAGCCTTCAGACAGAAACCATGTCATTATCTTCCAGGAGGCAGGGTCTGAGCACGTGTTTGGGAGCTGATATCATTTTAATACACGCCGAGGCCAGGCTTTCTGGAGAAGATGAATTATTTGTAATAAATTCCAATCACATGGTGCTCCAGCCCCCACACCTTCATCCTGTATATATAACCAAATTAGTTTAGAAGATGTAAGTTATTCAGGGACTTAGCTGTTCAGTCTGGCCTTAGAGGATTTGCTCTCATTATGGCTTTTATGCAAATTCTGTCCTCCAAATCTCTTCTGAATTAATTATTACTAGATTAATTTAAACATGTCCACCTGGGGTGCCTGTATATCATGTGCCTCATGTTAAAAAGAAAAAAGGATGATAATGAATTCAGGAGGTGACTGAAACAGATTCCTGCTTTGTGGAAATGTGACCTTTTTGCATGATGTCAGAAAAGAAAGAAGTTCCCTCAAGAAACATGGCAGATAGGGTCGTGCATTGGATCAGCTGGGCTTTCAATCACTCTTTAGAAATTAGCATGATACAATAAAAAATTAATAAGAAATTAAAAAAAATATCACTTTAATGCTCCAGACTATTAAAGTCTTCGATGGACTACTAATTGAAATGTAATGCTTAATTTTAAGCAATGCCATTTTATTAATGGTAAAAACTTGAATTAATGTCATTAACCAATGTTAATATTACAAATCCCCTGAGGGATAACAAAGCAATTATGCTATTCACAGAACTGAAGCGGGGGGGAAAGATGTAGTCTGTACAGGGCTGCACTAAGGTAGAAGAGACTGCTTCCATCTGCATTTCCTCTGCTGAGAAAGGGGAGTTGTTTGGTTTTTTGAGCAAAGAGGAGGCAGAGGAAGAGAAGAAATTGCACTACGTTAATTACTGATGATTTTCAGGCACTTAATAGCTAGGAAATTATTCTGTTACTCAAACACCATACTGTGGGGATCCTGGAAAAATTATTTGGGAATGAGAAATTGATTACTAACCCTCCTTCTTGGAGGCCTCCCCTGTGTGCACTTGGATCCTAACACACGCTCCAACCACCTTCACCTGACAGAAAAACCTGATGTAAATCAACAACCCCCACCTGGCAGTAAATGGCTTTATGGAGCTGTGCTCATTTGCATCTGCCAGGGATCACCAAGGAGATCACCTTCGGCAGTACTGAATGCCCTCAAGTTCATGCGAGGGCAGGTGCTTTTGTTTTATATAGATTAGCAAGTTCAGCATCTTGTCAGATCCACTGCTCACACAGCAGGATAGATGGGGTTAGCCTTAATCAAAGAACCAAAACCAATACCCTTGCCAACTGGCAGTCGTCACATTGCCCAGAGGGAGTAAGAACCTTGTGTGGCACTGGTAGAATGCTGCATTTAGCCCAGAATAACCATGTTTGAGATAAACCCTTGATTAACTATTTTTTTATTGTCTGGCTTATAATTCGGAGACAATGGGGAGATTCAGCAAGCCGAAGCATGAAGATTTCCCCAAGGAACTACAAACCTTGTTGTTATTCCTCAGAATCCCAAAGATTTTTGCTTTTTATTTATAAAAAGTGAAAATACTCCAGTGCAACTAACACACCATTGTCAAAATCCATGACTAACAGAAATGCCTCTTTCAGTTTGCACTTTTCAAGGTAACTGGTCAAACGTGTCACAAATTCCCTAACAGTATTAATCCACGGGAAGATATATAAAAATTAGTTTCCTCTCTTTCAGGTAATGTGCCAATGCTCTGCTGTAAACCAGCTCTTGGGATGCTCAGGAGATTCTTCTGAGCCAAGCACTAATTAAAAATTAAGTTCATCTCCTTCTTAGAGGCGAAAGAAAAAGAAAAGCATTGACACTAATTACTACCAAGCTTCCTATTTATGTTGCACAAGGTGTAAAACCTCAATACTAACCCAAAAGAAATCAACTGAAAAAGGCCAGGGCTTTCAGTGCAGTGAGGATCTACTCCTGAATTTGGCTAGATGTAATAACAGGCATGCATACTTGGTGGCTGGGACCAGGGTGTCTGTCTGTAGCCCAAGCACAGAGCACCCAAGTGCCTCTTTATGTTTCCGTTCAGGATATAGATACAGCTGTAAAACACAGTGAGGTTCGGGGCTTTTACTTAAATTGATATATTACTTAGCAATCTTATTATAAATGGGAGAGTGAGCAAGAGGAAGAATTACTGCAAGGTTTCCACTGTGCTTACCAATGAGGTCCTGCACATGGCAGGCTTCAGTCTATGGAGCCAGTTATGCTTGACAGCATGATGCCATTTCTTCTGCAAATTTGCCAATCAGTGTGTTTTGTCTTCCAGTAATGGTTTCTGACTTACTTCCTGTCTCCCCCATTTCCTCAAAGAACAACATTAACCCTCCTCTGAAATATCCCCAAAGTCCATCCTGTCGCTCTTCCATTTTCTCTCCCAACTCCCCATTCCCAATTTGAAAACAGAGGGAGGGGGAGCCACTGAAGACACCAAGGTCAAAGCAGAGTGAGACAAAGTCAAATTCATGCAATCATTTAAAACTGCACGCCATCAGACCGTTACAGAGACACGAGACGTTATGGATTGCAGCTTAATAGATCGCAATGGAGGGTGATGGGGGAGAGGGGAAGAGAGAAATGTTCCTTCTGAGTTGAGACTTACTGATTAAAGGGCACGAGTGGGCAGGAGACCGCAACAGCATTTGTGTTCATAAAGCCAAGACTTACTGCTCGATATTGACGGACGCACCATTGTCGCCAGATGCAATGTTTTGTTATTGCGTGATTAATTGAAAGTCACACGCAATGACATATTACAGGCAGGATAAAGCTGTCACTGGGAAGCAATTCTTCACAGTAATTCCTGCCAGTCTCTACAATCTGAAACCGTATACCCCATTACAGACGACCCCTCAAGCAAAAACACATTACATATCTTTATATAAATAACAGTGACTAACAACAGCAGTCTGAGGTAATCTCCGTGGGGTATGAAATAGAGAAAAAGGTAAGACAGAGAAATTGTCTTAAAATATTAGTAAGCTTGTCCATGCTAATCTCCATCAAATGAGCCATTTCTCTTTTCCTCTAAAATAAAAACTGTTCCTGCTGGAGACACACAAAGTATGATAAAAGGACATGTTGTGGCATAAATGACAACCAGAAGCCTTTCTTCTTCAAAAGGCCACTAGTTCTAAATCTTAAAAACATATCTTGATCAAGACTAATTAAACTTCGACACAGTCGCTTTATCACTTACTTAGGTCCATAAGTAAGAATCAGTAACTGGTCCAGCTCACTTTTTTAAAGCCCCCAGATCAAAGACGTTTTTATATTTCTTTTGGCAGCAGCAAGAAGATATCAAATCATTAATTTTCTCCATGCATTTTATTTCAGTCAGCATCACTGCATTCAAAGTACAATGTAAAAAAAAAAGAATCTACGGTGCTCAAGGGAAAGGACACAGCCCAAGGGACTACAGGTGCCCAGAAAATAGCTTGCGTCACTTATATTTTGTGTACGACAAATTCACAGCTGAATTGCCAGTAATGGTACACAGTTGTCTAATCTACAGCTGGCAGTTAGCACTCCATTTCCCGTACCGTTGGCTAATGGTTAGATCTGTCGCGGTGCTCGATTTATTTTCTTGCTATCTGAACATAAATTGGAGGCAATACACCACTACTCAGATGAGCAATATTTTAAAGACTCACCATCAGATAAGGTGGCATCATCCAAAACCAAACAGTACCCTCTTTAAAGAGCTCCATTTCATACCCCCACGGAGGTGGTCAGAGGTTTTAAGCCCTTTCAAGCTCACACACTTGGACTTTCTGTTACCAACCCCTTGCAAAATAAGGAAAAGTGATGCAAAGGTCTTTACCTGCTCGGAAGATGGTCCCTTGCAGGCTCTTGTAAATCTGCCGGTGACAGGAGCCAAGAGAAATGAGGATAGGAAAGCACAAAGCCTAGGTTGTCCTGTGGCCTGGAGGCAAATAGCAATCTCTGTCTTCACCTAACCCAACCAGAGCCCTGCAAGGGAGTAAATCTGTGTCCACTGGCCTTTTTAACAGTCCCTTAATGACCGTTAACTTTTTTCAGCCAGCCATTGATTCTAATGGCATGTGCATTCACACACAATAATACCTCAGACGGCCTTCATTAATTTACCATGCATAATTTCTCTGAAAGCTTTTGCCAATAGAATACCCCTAAACTGACTCACTAACTCGTGAAGATAAAGCACTTTCTGTGTGAGACCATTATGCAGATTCACAGCATTCTCCTCAAATAAGTTAAAAAGTAAGTATTGTTTGGTGTCTACCCATTTTTTGGATGCAGCAAAGTACCAGGGCTCGCAAATGTAAAGCTGCTGCTGGGGTGTCCCGTGTGACAATGAATATGTAAGATACTCCGAGCTGGGGAAGGAACAACAAGAAAAAGGCAACTTATATGAAAAAGCCTTTCTGCTGTGAAGTTCCTGAAATCTCTTACAAATTTCAACAATAGGAAGTCCTAAAAGTGAAAGGCTGTTAAAATACCAAGAGAAAATGCAGCAATATAGATATTCACCAGCCTCAGTTCATTCATCCAGAGAGAGGAAGAGGAAGATCCAGCAAAGGCAGTGGATTAGAAACAAACTATCCCGGAGAACAAGGGTTTGGAGCTGTCAGGAACTACAGTGCTGCCCGTTAGCCTTGCAATAAATTACAGAGCTGTCAGCGTTTTCCCATTATAAATCCCACAAGTCTCCTCTTACGTACACTGATGCAAGATTCAGACCTTAGTCCCGTGGCGGCAATGAAATCGCAGACACGAGCACTGTGGCCCCCCTTTGGAGGTATAAGAGCCATAAATATAACCAGTGTTCTTATAAACTTTACAGGATGTTGGTTTTAGGGAATAAGAAAGGATTTTTTTTTTTTTTTAATTACAATTAGTTTGGCTTCAAGCAAAATCACAGGATGGCAAGTGAAAAACTGATTGAAAAGGAAAGGGAACAGGCTCCTCTTCTGTGCTACATTCAAGTCTTTTATCGACTTGCAAGTCTCTTATCCCGTTCCGGAGGGACTGATCACAGAGCCCACAAACACTGCGACTCCACTTCCAAGGTTATAGGTGGCAACCTGACTTATGTAAAAAACACCTTCTGTAGACGTGTACGCTTGGTATGCCCTCTAATATTAAATGTGGAGGTAAAAGGAAGATTAAAAAAAAAATAGATCTGAAACAATTTAGTCTGTCTCAAAATCATGAGTTGTGGGACCAAGGGTTTTAGGTTCTCATCAATAAGCAGTGAACCACTTGCAAAGAGCACGGGAGCAAACATAGCCACAGAGCAGGCGAATTAAGAGCAGAGCTCTTCAAAAAGTCGCTGTTAAAAGAAAGCTTTGTATTTTTAAGAAGTGGCTTTTTTGTTGTTATTTCAGAATACAGACTGCAAAAGAGGCCCCATGTACTTCAGTGGAAAAAAAAAAGATAATGAAGACTGACAGCATATGTGGGGGAAACATGGTCACGTGGAGATACTTTTTTAAGTGAAAACCACCAGAAGGATTTTGGCAACATGGATGTAGTACAAAGGATGTAAGCCATTATCAGCATAAAGGTAATGAAAACTCGGGGAAAACACCACCGCCTGGAGTTAGTATCGTTAAAGACCACTAATATTGCCACTAATTACACATGTTTAACGACCGTGTTGCCTGCAACTGTAACATCACAAAATTGCCAATAAACTGGTCTGTCTAGGGAGTAACAGGCTTCTTCAAAAGGCCCTAAATATGTGTTTACAGAGGATATGGGGAAAAGCGATCTAACACACCTGAAGAGGAATATCTCCCCTCTCCCCTTTTCTTTTTTGCACATTTTACTTGCTCCAAACAACTAACTCTTCCCCCTTGCTCCAACACGACAGGCTGGCCAGTGATGCTGGCACCCTGCGCCTGGCCTTTCAAACCAGCAAAAACGTGAGCATGGGCTCCAATTCTCCAGTTATGCAAGTGGCCACAGTAAATCTTAGCACAACATACATAACTGTAGCAGACATCAAGTAGTGCATGCATATGCTGGAGGATTTGGGACTGGAAGCAGTCTGTCTGCTCCAGAGAATGGCTCAAACACAAGGCAGGAGACACTCGAGGCTCCCCGTGTCTGAGACAGCACAGCAGAGTTACAGCCACCCCCAGCCCTCTGTTCAGCAGTAATAGCAGATCACTCTTTACATTTTTCTAACCCTTTAGCAGTGTTTCCATACAATACCATCCTTTGCTCTTGGTTTGTGTATTAGAGGGAAAAAGTAGGCCAATGTTTCCCTTTTTAATCCTTGATTTTTACATTAATTTTTTTATTGTATACTAGGTTTTTTACTAAACTCCTGCAGTATATCTGCTCATAAAGTAAACAGCATAGCACTCTGCTTCAGAGAGAATATATAACAGCAGAATAAAATTCTATCCATATGTCCGAAGTACAAGAGGTTCACAGTCAGAGCTGGCAAATGGTGTGATTAATCCTGACTGCATTTCAGCAAAGACAAATCTAGAAATAATGTACAATTTCTCTCTTTGTGAATTGCCACTTGAGAAAACTCCCTGCCTGTATCATATACACCCAAAGCAATTTTTGAAGATTGTTTACAATAAATCAAATTTGGGACAGTGCTTGACTGATGAAATTTCAAACACCATCTCTTTATTCTTTGGGTGCTCCTTTTATAATGTCAAGTTAACAGAAAAAACGCAGCGGATACACAGACGCCAGACGCATTCAAAGGTTTCCATCTGGGCTTTAATTACTATCACAGTTGCCTCACTAAATTGAATATGTTCCTCCCCCTCCTAAGGGCTTTGCCTTGTATCTGATTTAGCTTACTTTGCCTTGATGAACAAAATCTGGTATAATCGTTTTCTATAATGCCCCAGAGGAGCATCATCCCGTGTATAAACTTGCTGCCCCAGAAGTCAGCTTTTTACATTTCTCTCTTCTCTCAGACATTACTCTGAACTTTACTCAGAGAGATTTTTCTTTCCTTCAGGAAATTATTTTGGAAAAGTCCAAGAGCAGATTTTCTCCAAAGGCCACATTTAGATTAGATTAAGTCACTGTCATTAATATGAAGTTAAATAAGAAGCAATGATGTTAAAAACACTTCTTCCAAATGCAAAAAACAAACAAAACCCTCTTCCTCGTGCTCCACACAGCATCACCTGTTCCTGACCCCACTGACCAGTTCATTATTGCTTTCAGATGGTAATTAGTGAGCCTAGACAGCCCGATCTTTGCCATTACTCCTGACCTCTTAGTCTTGGCCTCTCTGGGTTATTATCAGTGTCTTTCTATAGGTGTTCTCAGAGAGCAGTAACAAGTACACCATCTGTTTTAGCTCTCCTGATTTGAGCTGTTAAATAAAAACATGTAACATCCTCCACAAAAATACCTTTGTTAGGGTTCTGCAGCGAGCTTTGAATCCTTTATAATTAACTGCAGGCCTACTTGTTGGTTTCCAATAAGGTCACTCTTTCAGTAATCAGAGGTGGTCCCAGGAGGTAGTACATAAATAGCCTATATTGAAGCCTAAATTAGGCTAACTCAGAACTTCCTGTACTCTTCACTGCAAATAAAGCAAATATTTATAGACTCTTGCAATCTTTGAGGTTCCTGCCTAAGAATTAGGATCAGAGAAGCTCTTCTTGCTCATGGTAAATCAGAACCCAAGCAAATGTCCCAAAGCTTGGATTCCTCAGTGTATCATTTTTGTTTGAAACTCCCCACGCCATTCTTTAGATATCCTTTTAAAAAATAAAAAGACAACCAAAAGATCATTCAAAAGAGAGGTGAAAACAGACTTTGAAGGAAAACATCTCCCTGTTAAATTCTTGTTAAGGTATATTGTCACAGACTCAGAACATCTGGCTTCTATTCTGGGATCTGCCACTGACTCTCTACGTGGCCTCAGGCAAGTCCTTTCAGCTTTAAGTTTCCATCTTTTCTTTCTTTTCAAGCAAGTAAGAGTTTTCCTTTCTTCTTCCTTTTCTTTCTGTCTTGACCGTCAAGAGACATGCATAATTTTAAAGAAGACAAGTAACAGCATCTTCTCACTGGACAACATCACAGAAGTAGACACTTCTCTGAAGGATGGAGGCTTTGGACTGTAAACACTTCAGGGTAAAGATGATCTCCTAACATTTGTCAAGTCTTCTGTTTTATAGACTATTTAGAGAAGGCTAATGGTATGCTGTAGGAGTTTCTGGAAGCAGCTGGCTGAGTTTCTGCTGGAATCATCACTTTAAACACTGTTGGGATGTCATTGTTTTATTCAGAGGTGTCAGAACGCCTAGAGCTTTGGCCAGCCATCTTTTCTCATTAGTAATTTTCACACAAGTCTAAATAAATGTGTTTGTACTGTGCCCAGCGTAATGCAGCTCCTATGTGCCACAATTAACACAGCTAATAAATAAAAAATCCTATTCATGATATTCTTACACCAAGCCAGCAGTAGAAAATGGACACTCATCAGGGAAGCAGAAAGCATTAGTGGCTGGGTGGATGGTGTTAGCAAACAGGCTCCAGCTGGAAGTGTAAGCATTAGAAGTAACTTTATCATTTATTTTCAACTGCTAACTCCGCATTTCCTTGCCCCTTTACCACCTCATAGAGTAGGTCTGGTGAAAAGCATGGTACCCATTTATCCTTGGCTAGCTGATGAGCCAGCAAACCTCTTTGTTACATTTTGGCCTGGAAACCAGGAGCAGACCTGAATGATCAATGCTGTTCGGCTTCTGCCTTTACACAGCCAATAGTGAAGGAAGAATGATACCAATGGGCAATGAAGAATGCTGCTTCCTAAATAGCTGCCACCAACACACTAGATGCTTTTCAAATATATAATATCCAGCCTAAAAGTGTTGTCAAAGAGCTTTCAGACACCACTGGAACACAAAATTAATACACAGGGGAAGGTCTCTGTGAATACATCAGTGCAAGTCCATGCCTCTTGTCTTAACTGCACCCAGCTGTGGTGCAGCTTCCTTACATCTCTTTACCACTGTCCCTCCATTTTACATGGAATAATAAAATTATCATATTTCACAAGAAAATGTTTTAAGACCAGAGACATGATTTGGAGCCAAACATAGTTAATTATCGTAACATGTAAACATGTTATCCCCCAGATTCTGGAATTTCAAACTAATCCAATTATTTTTTTCTTCCAGGTTTAATGGTTTTCCTGATCCAGAAAATAGACATATTTGCACAAGCATTTTGCAACCACAGGATCCCATTGAACTCCTCCAGGCCACAGACTTACAGAGCAAAGGTTCCCATCTCCTTTAGCCAGGAAACTAGCGCCTCTCCTTTTAGGTCCAGGCTCTACCAGTGCAAATAATACTGTACCAGCTTGCTGAGATTCACTGAGTCTTTGGTAGAAACAGTTTCATGGACAGTCTGCAGAAGGTCCCTGCCTCTGCAGCCCCATCCCAGCTCTTTCCTTCCACCACTTTTCTCTTCACCTGTCTTATTCCACAGATGAGAAGCCCGGCTCCCAGGAAGAGGCAACCCCATTTGTCCAGAGCAGTGAAGCTAATGTTTCTCCCAACAAAGTGCAAGACAGTTACAAGTAATATTCTTGGCCAAGAACCCTCACTTATGAAGACATTTGACAGAGGAGAAAGCTGAAGCCTTCCTAACCATCAGCCTTGCAAAAATCCAAGACAAGAAATCATTCACCTGTGCTCATAAATAATAATACTTTGCTGTTGCAATTTTAGAAATTGAGCTACTGAAATCTATGAGTGCTAAAGAAAACGGAGCCAATAACAGCAGCCTTCCAGGAATCCTGAGAATACGCTGGGTGGTTCACTATGAAGATGTCAGTTGCCCTAGAAACCTCATAAGCTGGAGTGGCAGATAAATGAAGTAAACGAGATCTGTCAGAAAAAGTTTGGCATCATCAAACCAATGCTTTGAAAGCATAAAAATTACTAATTGTCTGTGTTTCCTTCTCCACATTAGACAAAAGGATCTCCTGGCAATGAGGGACAGCTTTTCGAGTTGTTTTTCCCTATTCACTCATCTGTTTAAATTCAGAGTGTAGGATTTAAAGATTATATACATTTTTTTAAAACCTTATCTCATTTAAATGAAAGCTAAGTAAGTAATGGACTTGCCTTTGTTCCCCTTCTCTTTCAAAGACCAGTGTTCAAACAACCTTCTGAAAAATACTGGTGTCCTGCTGGTCTTAAGCCTTAGCACCACCATAAAGCTGCCACATAAGTGGGCACGCATCTCACTTTCTGGCCAGGAAGCTATCAAAACAAAAAAAATTGAATGTCTGGCCTGTGATGCATTGAAGAACAAACCTTGTATTTGACCAAATTCTGACTTCTCATATTAGAGTAGATTAACTACTCAAGGTAGTGGGTTAACACAGAGGCAACAGAAATCAAGGTTTGGCTTGTAGCACCAGAAGACACTGACTTTTGCCAAGCCTACTAATCCCAATCTCTCATCAACAGTAAATGAACAACATTTAAAAAGAGAAGGTTGAGCTTTCAAAATAAAAAAACATTAGCTATAATGTATTTAGACCCATGTTTCCTTATTTGGCCTCTTTGTGCATGTTTCTCATTCCCTCCCCTTCCCTTTAACTGGCCAGTTGCCAATAGAGGACAAAAGAAGAGAAAGGAACAAAAATTAATTATAAGCAATAAAAGTAATTTTAAACTTTCTTAAGGACTGGTGCCAGAGCAGGAGGGAAAACTCGGGAACTCTGGATTTGCTACACTCCTTGCTGGTCCCCAGTGATGCCGGTGTATCTGTGTAACCAGCACACAGCAAACACCACAGCTGTTTGCATTCTCTCTGTGCACAGGGAAGCAATTTTTTCTTTTCATACATTATTCACAACTTGCTGCAGCCATTCTGCAAATTCACTACATCTCCTTTAACACAACGATGAGATTGAGATGCAGATTCTTTCTCTTTTTTTTTCTTGAATACTGAGAACACTGGATATGAGTTTTCTTTCTATTTAAATTTCTCTTTTCAATTTGGAGCTGATTTAAACTATGCATAATGCAGACAGGCAACAAGTAAGGATCTCCTGCTCTGATCCATGACTTCTTCTCCAGTCAAGCCTGCAGAAATAGCCCTCCAAGCTTGGACATAGACAAATCCCCTACAGTTTAGAGAAGAGATAGTCCCAACTCCCCCAAACATTCAAAATGGTTTGGGAATTGAACACCTTCAGAGAAAACACTGTTTCTTTTTCTGCTCTACAGTGACCAGTACAAATCACAGTCAACTCCTTTGCAAAAAGCAAACATTTAACACTAATAGCCATTACCATTAATAACTCCCTGCTTTTAAAACCCCCCTAGACTGCAGCCACTGAAATTTATTCTCACTTGACGTTAAGATGACAGATTTGCCAACAGACTTGGGAGGTGAAATAACATCACTGGGCCACCTGCTCGCTTGGAGTTTAACTTTAATAATGTAATGCAATATCATAAGCTGAAGTCATTTGATGCACTTGATGCAGGAGGGAAATGTAGATTTTCTCGCTTTCTCTGGAAGTTTTGGTTTAGGCGCCACAGTAAGCTGTATTGTTCTGCTCCCACATCCTCAGACTGAACAGAGCAAAAAGTCAGATCCATCCCTGGTGTCAGCCGTGGCTTGGCATGAGGCCAAAAAGAAAAAAAAACTGTGACTTTATTGCCATTTCTAAAAGATCTAGTTGGGCACAACAAGCACAGATTTCTTTCCACAATTCAGGTTTGGCAGACACCTTGTATTTCTCCTCCAAATTAAGTGGAGTATCTTTGTTTTGCTTTGAGACGTTAATCATTTTATCATCAAGTCTTCACAACACACTGCATAGGAGTATCTCTGGAAAACATCCATCTTGCGGCTCGGCGTGGTTGGTTACCTGTTCACTCACTACAGCATCACTGCAGTATCTACGTTGTCAAGGCTGCTTGACACAAATTGGATTTCATTTCAATATTGCATTGATGCTGTACCCTGAACATGAAACACCAATTTGCACACAGTGTTGTAGGAGCCAAATCCACACACTTGTAACGCAGTCCAAGTCCATTGACAAGAGCAGAAGTGTATCGTTCACATTAGCAGATTACCTGGTGCAAGTTTGATGTTTAGGGGCAGGACTGGCCACCAAGAACTTTGGACTTGAATCTCAGCACAGTCTGGGCAGTTCTTTTAACCTCTCTAAACACTAACTTGCTTTTTGATAATGTGGTGCTTATGTTGCCTGTCCACCTTATCAAAATACCTTGGTTACTTAGATTTGTGAAATGCTTTGAGATTTTAGGGTGAAACAAACTGTGGAGATTCAGAGCATTGCTGCAGACATGACCAAATGCATCGTACACTGTGGAGGATCAGCAGTTCTGCTGATGTAGGAACGACAGCAAAGTTCTGCACTTCATAGCTTGATATGACTGACTATGTGTGATACGAAGGACTAAATTTCAGAGGAAAATTTAGTAGTGTAAACCTCATCATCCCAGCCTTCCTATCCGCATGACCAATGTTAGCTTATGTGGGTTATTGCAGTAACCCACCTGCAATATGCACACTTGCCAGTGAAGTTTATCCCTCCTGTCTAAGAGATACCCAATAATTCTCTTGCTCCCACTGATGTGAAATCCTTTTAGGAAAGGTTGCTAAGCATTAGACTACCTGTGTGCTAACCTAGAAAGCAGGGGACCCTGCTAAAGAAATGTGTAAGTCTGGGTTCTTCACCATCAGTGAGGTGCAAGGCTCAGATGAAAGCCCTCCTTTTCGTACACAGGCTTACATGTTAAATACAAGGGTCTTGACAATGAGGTCAGCTCCAGGTTTAAATTACAAGGCAGAAGATCCTTGTGCAATTTCAGTAGTGCTGTATTCACTGAGTAAATGCTTACACCAATTTCAGGTCAAACCAAATACCGCCTGCACAGGCTGGTATGACATGGAATGAGAAAGGGTTTCTCCACCAGAAGTAGGTACATGTAGGGCTGTTTCCTACATTTGCAGGGAACAGGAACCGATCAAAAACAGTCATAAATACACCTAAGTGTTGTCTAAGACAGAGCCTCTATCAGAACAGAGCATTACCAGTTACAGGGGCTCATGTTGTTCTTCCTCCTCCACTGAACAGGCTGTTAAATGAACAAAACCAATTTGATCTCACACATCCAACTAGCATACAAAAAAACTCAGGAGCAGCTGCTGCCTACCTACAACTCTCTAATTCCAGCCCAAACAATCTGCTTCCCAGTTGTGGGAGAGCAATCCACAAAAGGACCCAACAATCCGACAGAGTCAGCAGAGACATGATGTTGTGCCTCCAGCTCTGGCGCGCAGCTAATTACGAAGGACAATTATTATAATTAATGCCAGTGGATGTAGCCAAGTCTCCCTGCAACTACTGTGGGGAACTTCTACCCCTGCTTCAACCAAAAACCATCTGTCAGACAGGAAAAGCACAAAATAAAAGCCCTCCTTGCCAAATATTCTCAGTAAAATGTGTTATTGCCACTAACCTGGCAGTCACAGGGAGGTCACACAAGTTTCAAATAGGAACCACACTGTGAAGTGAAAATCCCTGACTTCATGTTCTCCGCCTCATCAGGTAAACAGTCCGTTGATTTATGCAGCAAGAGGCTATTGCTGGAGAGGTGCAGGGATGGCTGTTACACAGACCTGTTTGTCCCAAGCTGGTTTAGTTTATACAGTAGGGTCGGCAGCAGGGATCAGCTAGAGAAAATGGACTGGAACTGCTGCTACTGCACAGGTCTATCAAGGAAGTGAGTTTTGCAAAAGCTGCGTGTTATTGGCCACTCGCACATTTAAATTTTCTTGTCCTTGTACCTCAGTGACCACTTGAAAGGCAATAGGAATAAGGAAAAATTATTAAAGCAGACGTCATGTTCCTGATTGATCCACAGACTTAGCACAGACTGCTAAGAGGAAAATTTTGCTATGCAGGGAAGTTGTTGGCTATGTCAAACTACTTTCTGTGCAACTAGGAGACAAAGCCCACATAATTGCCTGCCACGGCACTCTGATTTCTTCTCATCTCTCCTCCTCTTGCTGCAGCACTGGTGGTGAGCTCTCCTCAAAAAATACTCACCCATGGACGTCTTTAGTACTTGCTTCAGGCATCAGACTCTTAACTCTGTGCAGAAATTTTCACTTGCTAAGTATTAGCACCCAGGCCACTGCATGAACTTCGGTGGTGGTACTCGGGGATATCTGAACCAGCTGAGACTGTAACTGAACCAACTGAGACTGTCAGAGACTCAACCACTTGTCCTCCACTAGAGTTAAAAATGAATGGCCAAAACAAAACTGTAGCAAAATAGGAGTGTTTTCAAAAACCTTATGCAGTGAACAGTATTGGGGCTTTTTTCTTCCCAAATTGTAGTTCTTACTGGAATACAAAAATAATAGCTTATAAACTTTCAATAACACCTTATTCTGGATAGACCAATCATATTTTGCAGTCTTACCAGCTGAAGTGAGAAGCTCCTCACATTTTAGGACCCATCTACCCTGGAATCGGTGCACCAGATGCAGATACACTCATACCATCTTGAAAACATGTACTACAGGTATCATTAGCAACTTAGTCACAACAGAATGGAGCATGGCTACACAACTTGCCTGAGTATATTGGGGCCATAATGCTGCTGAAAAGATCCAAACTCATCGTATATAGCTATGCATTGACACTGCCTGGTAGACAGGCTCTGAGGAGTTGAAAAGGCAAAACTAGAGTCTGCTGAAGAAAGAGACACTCTCAGATGAATCCAAAGCTCAGGCCCATGTCATTCACTTCCATCAAGCTATTGTAAGATCAAGGAGGAATTAAGTGGGGCTAATATGGTTGGAACACCTGGTTTGGCTCCTAGCTCTGCAAAAGGTAACTTATACAATTTAATGCAAGCAGATAGATGACATACAGGCACCATTAAGTGCTACTACGTGCCGAAGCATCTGAGGGCATATTCCTATTCATCCCTGTTACTGCAATAATTATTAAAATAGACATCGGCTGTCTGCAAAGCCTCATGGGTCAGAGTTAAGGTGTCTTCACAGGATATTTCTGTACAGATGTAATGAATTATGTACATGTATTGATCTGAGCTGAATGAAGATTTGTTCTTCTTGTAAGTTCTTGTTGATGTACCGCTATGCAACGTTTGACATAAGTTAATTAAAAACTGCTTAGTAGTCTTCACACATAGGCTAACAGTGAATACATCTGTAGAACCGAAACCATTACACAGGACAGTTGTTTTGAGCTGGAATGTACACATGTAGGCTTGTGACATACTAGAGAATGCTGAAATATTACTATTTAATTTGAACATTTTCATAGTCATGACAATTGTATATTTTTCAGCCCATTTAAAATGTTTTAATTATTTCCCATCAATATTTAATTCTTCGCTTGATAATGATTAACCTCAAAAGAGAATAAAAGGCTCCAGAGAAATAAGGAAAGCAATTCATAACATTCAAGAATAATTTTCTATGGCTTCCAGCTAAGTAAACCAAGCCCTCATATGATATAATGTGAGCAAGACAATATATCACTGAAGCATATTTATTCTAAGGTTTTAAATGTAAGAGTGTTCACAAAAATCTAACTCATCCTTTTACATTTGAAATCACTCTTGCTCAGACTAGTCAGGGAAAATAATCTTCTCAGCTTTTAAAAAAACATCTGAAGTAAAAGGCTTCTCACCGTGCTTGTGATTCAAATGTTGGTGTGGGTTTTTTTAATGCCTAAAATGACGTTAGTTTTGATTTTGACTTCTGAAACAACTATGAGAAAATAACCTTCACATCAATGGTAGGAATCCCTGGGACTACCTGGGCCTGCTGTGAGGAGAAAAATAGAGATGTCCAAGCCAAGGAAAGTAGTTTAGTGTAATAACTAAGCACATGTTGCAGCAATTGTTTTTAAACCCTCCTTCCTGTCAGATAACATACTCATAAATCCATCAGTACCAGGTCACCACTGCGTCCCTCTGGGGTGCAAATGTAATTGAAACCTCACAGCCACTTAGAGCTCTTGTTTTTCCATGTTTAAAAGGCTAGAGAGGTTAGACTCAACTGCACTAATAGATCAGATCAGGCTAGCATTTACACCACCACTGTCTAACTGAAAAGCACCTTCAAGTCTACAGGCAAACATTTTGCTTCCGATTTTCATTGACTTGCAGTACGCACATCCAGATCGCTCGGCCTGTGAGGGTCGGGGGAGATGAGCCTTTGGAAGAATATAATAAGACAATCAGTTAACGGTGCTTAACATCTGTTGCTTAACTACATTATGTCTCATCAATCAGTTTTCATTCTACTTCCCATTGGTGTTTTTCTTTATCACTCTCTCTTCTTTCCATTATTTCTGTTCAATGGAGTAAAGACAGTAGATGAAATGTTAAAATGACTTCAGATTTTCAACTGCAAGAAGAGTGTATAAGCAACATTAAGAGTCTGATTTCAGTGTAAGAGAGGATGTTTGGGTAAATCAGAGACCTCAGAGCAATTCAGAAGCTTGGAATTGCAGAGGAAAGAAATATTTGACATTCCATTCCAAGAATGTTGAAAAATTATGCATGCAGCTGACCCAGGTATGTTCTTTTCATTTCCTTTCTCTGTTCTTTCCTTTTTCTCTCCTCTTTTGAAAGTTGCCTTTTTAATTCTTTTAAGCATCCTTTTACACCCAGAACAGGTGCTATCATCATCACAGAGTGTTTGCAGCACAGTGTAGACAAAAGTGGGCCTGGTCTCATCTAGCTACATCTGGAAAGGAAAGCAGCCAAGCTGGGACAACACGGACATCAGTACAGGTAAGGCACTAAATTCAGGCAATTCAGCACGAGCTGATTTCTGCATTATCGCAGTTTTACTGATGTGGATCCCCCAAATGGCAAAGTTCCCAGAAAACCAGAATACAAGAATTCAATGTAGAGGGCAACAAACATTGTCCCTGTATTAACGGAGTTTTCTACAGGGGACGATTTTGTATCCAATACCAGGAGATGTGCTGAAGCTTTGAAACACAGGAACAGAAATCCAAACCCCACAAAGTCAAGTTGATTACTTTCTGAGGAGAGCAAGAGGTGGAATCGTGGTGCCTGAGAGTCTGCCTGGGCAGCAACGTCTGCCGTGTCCCTGAGGACAATGTGAAATTGGCCGCTACACCATGGGCCAATGTACTCCACAATTTTGCAGTCCTACCCAGTTTCACTGTGCTGATAGTGCTGGATGAAAATGGATTTGTCCACAGAACCACAGCTAAAGCTGCTGCAGTTCTGCAGCTTGCGCATGTCTTTCTCCAGCAAATGCCCTCTTAAAAATGCAGCAGCAGAGCTTCGCCACCACGCCGGCGTCTGGGCCTCTCGCACCGACGAAACCAGCCAGCAATGCCTGGAGTCCTGTCATTACACAGCCAGAGAGCAAGTAATGCACAAACCTTTTTTGAAACTTCTTTTTAATAATGTTTTACACAGCTGAGTAAAATTCTTTGGGATACTTAATCTCTCTTTGTTCCAGGGAACCACCTGCCAGAATAACTGATATGGCACAGCCTCCCTAGGCAGGTGATGTCAGAGTTGGCAATGCTCACGTCTGACGCTGTCCAGGCAGGATATTTCAGGCTGATGCTGACATCCTATATATTGGGATCTTATAGCCAAGTCATCCGTATCAATTCTGTGTTACCTCTCTGTTCAATAGGTGGTGGGTCAAGAAATTGCAGGAAGTCAAGTGGCCCCCATCTCCCACATCGTTATTAGATCAAAACCGAGCAATCGTTCTGCTGGCTCAAATACATGAGGAAAGAAGAGCAAAATCCCAGCCACTCAAACATATAAAAGCAGTTAAAAGGGAAAGCACAATTAGGTTAGTTAAATAATGAGGAAAAAAAGCACACCTATTTTTCATTCAAGTTCTGTGGTAATTCAGAGGCTCACAAGTCTTTGCTGCTTCATGACAGACCATAAGAACTCGTTAGCAAAGCTTATTTTAATTCTGAGCAAATTAAGACACACATTATTGTAATATTTGCCTATGGACTTGCATAAATGATTTACTTAATTTATCCAATTAAAGGAAAGGACTAAACCATATGGATTGTAAGTGATAAATGTAATGAAAATTGAGAATTTCCACTGCAGTATTTCAATTTACCCTGACGTTCTCTGGTTCCACACTTGGCCAAGCCGTACTGCCCCAGCTACCTTTGCTTCCATCACTGCTCTGTTCTGTAACATTGACGACTCACTCCTAACATCAGTCATGAGCTAAAAATCACTGTCTACGCTACATCAACACAGTTCGGGGCACCAGCCAGCTCTGATGGGAGGAAGGAAGCTCAGAGGAAGCTCCTTTATGGCACATCATTGTTTCTTGCATCTTCCCTAAAGCATCCAACATCGGATACTGTCACTGGCAGCACATTGGAGAAGAATGATTGCCAGTTTCATCTGGCATGGCAATTCCTATTCTTCTAACAAGTAACGAGAATTGTAAGCATCTCTTGAAAGCACTGCTTAAAATATGCACCCTTAATTGTTCTGCCAGTAGCCTTCTAGAATCCTGTAGGGATGTACTACCCACAAGAAGGATACGGTGTGTCAAATAACCGGTTTCCTGCGGAATAAAAGTTATCTTCAGAAAAGTATTAAAAAATCATGCTGGATACCAGACACAGCAATGCTCACTTTTTCATCTGCACAGTATTTGCATCATTTGCAAACAAATGCCTAGTGCTGCACAACCAAAGTAGCTCTGGGGAATAAACTTTGTCCTATTCAACCCTGTGTATAATGTGCAAAGTTACCAGCCAGCTTCCTAAGCCAGCCTCCGTAGTGCTACTGCATCCCTTTAAAAAGCAGGAGGAAAACACATTTTTTCCTCTACATAAAAGGAAGAGTTTGCAGTGGTCAGAGACAGAGAGAAAAATGTTCTAACTTGGAAACTGGCTGGCTTGAGTGTCTGAACATTAATCAGAAATAAATAGGAAATATCAAGGTATGTATTGCACTTTTGGCCTGGACCATGCTCTGATGTTTATTACTGCCAGATATATTCACTAAAATGGGAAATGCCTCAAAGCTGAGGATCTCTCAGTGCCAAAAGAAGGCGTCAAGGCAACAAGCATAAAAGGCTATGATGGGAGGAAAAAAACCAAACATAAAGAAAATGCAAAGGTATGAAAAAAACTGGTAATTTACTCCGGGGAATAAGGGGAGAGTGAAGCAGAGTGCGCTCAGGGTCTGCGACGGAAGAGCTTCAGTGACTACCCCTTCCTTTTCCACACATCCAGTCCTGACAGGCAGGGACAAAATGAATAAAAATCAAATCCTCTGAAGGAAAAGGAGAAACAACATTTTTCATTAGCTTTTATATCCAACAATGTGGTGGGAATTCCTGGAGAAGGGGTGCAGCATGCACTAGCCCAGACATGGAGCTGCAGTCCATGCCCACAGACTGGCTGAAAGTCATTTAGAGGAGGGGCAGAGCAAGCAACCCATCAAATGGAAAACCAAAAGATAAAACAAGTAGGCAAGTGCTAGAATCTTAAAAATCAACCAGCTGCTTTATTGGGAATCAATTTTGCTCACTTAGGAAAGAAATAAGATAATGGAAAGACTTAGATCTGGAAAAAAGCCTTGCTCCAGAATTCTGTACAGGAGAGAAGCATTGAAGGACACCCTCCAGTAGTGACTCAGAGTAAAAATGGCCAAAACCAGGTTGAGATGGAATAAAAGCAGACAGCACATTTCTGTGCTACCACTGAAATGAATAGTCTTAATTAATGTGATCAGTTTGCCTCTCAGACACAGTATTTCTCTTCAACACCAGCCTCTGTTTCAAATCAGATAATTTTGCTTCCTTCTTCGCAAAAATGCAGGTTCTGCCTTTCTACTTCTTCTCTCACACCTTGTCCCAATGCTTTTATAAGCCAGTTCCTCCACTACCACCTCTGGCCCTGATCTTCTCACACATGTCACTCCAAGAGCAATTATCTAACTAGTGCTCCTTTAGAATTAGCCATAAAAAAATAGAGTGAGCAAAACAGTGACTTCCAGATATGTTCACTGAAGTCACATCCTTCCTCTTGCCCCCTTCCTTGCCTGCGTCCACACCCTGCTGTCTGCTGGATCCCTATGACATGCCCACTCGATCCATCTCTTTTCCAGGCTGGAAAGTCCTGGTCCCTTCTACACAATCACCAAAAGTTCCAGAAAGACCTGCTGATAAACTTCATTTGTTTTCTTACAACTGCGGTCAGTACTTTCTCTCCTCAAGAACAAGTCTGAAATGCACTGAAGGCTGAAGCAACAGTCCCCAGCCTCCCAGATTAGAGTTTGTCCATGGGTAGCCAAGACTTCAGTGCACGTGATGCCCTACGAACACCCCCCAGCCCAGCTCAGCTCCAGGGGCGACAGGATCCACCAGCAAGATGTCACAAGTACCGGTATACCTTGAAAGAGTCAAAGCAAAGATGATAGAGATTTTATGCTCAAAACTCTAGCATATTGTTTTGACTCCCTTTGCAGCAGGCACCAGGCGGGGCAGATTTCCTTCCAAGGCCTGGTCTCGTTAAACTGCAACAGAATTTCATTGAACATTCATTCCGTTCTCTGTGCTTTTTGCCCTTTTTGGCAGGAAAAGGCGTTTTTGATAGCTCGGTTGTTTAATAAGGAAATTCCTCAGAGGGTCTTTGCCGAGAACATACAAAAATCCACTGACAGCTGCTGTGATGGTTGCTCATTTTTGGGTTAGCGTGCAGTATTTAGACAGGAAGCAGTTGAGGAAAAGGTACAATTTATTAAAAACAGGCCCAGTTCCAAAACTCACATTACCGTACAACACATGGCACAGAGAAAGCACACTCCCACCGCAGCTACCTGCATGGACGGGCAACCCCAAATCCCCATTATTGTGTGAATCAGGAGCAGGAGCTGCTGTTACACCAGGGGAGAATAGGACCCACACCACTTGCAGTCCTTCAACTGCAATTGTGATAAATTCCTTTTCTGAAAGATACATCCTGCTTTTCCACATGGTGCAAAGTGAAGCCAAATCTTAGCATTTCTTTTTACATCTTTAAAGCAGCTGTCAGACAGAAAGCTGTCTCTCTGAAGGACTCATACAGTCCCTCACAGCACAGCATCGCTGTAATGTAATAATGTTTACAGTGTCCTTGGGAAAGATCTCCTCCAATTCACAGGAGGGGAAACTGAGTCAGAAAGCCGCTCAGTGACTTTGCACAGTGCTCACCATTGCAGACCAGGATGGTGATTGCTCTGGCTCCTGCAGACCCCTCAGCACTTATCTCACTGAAAAAGGTGTTCACACTCCAACCCATCCGCTCCAGCAGCAGGGCAGAGGTGGGATTTTGTCCCCCTGCCCACATGGTAGCTGCAGCCCCCACCACGGGCAGCCTTCCACTCTTCTTCTACCCCCAGGGCAGCTGCATTGCTTTGGTGGGATGATTTCTGTGTGTTACAGCCTATGAACCCCCGTGGAGCCTCGCACTGAGAGTGATGTAAAATGCACATCTCCCTTCAGGCAGAGAAACGACCCGATCTGCTCTGCTAAGCAACACCGCTGCCAGGCAGCCACAGCTCACACCGGCACAAGGTTTGTGCTCTGGACACACGGTCCCGCTCCCGTCAAGCAGCCAGCAGAGAAAACCTCTGAAACAGGGTCCATAAAGCACTTGATGTCAGCCTACATGAAATAGCGACAAAATGATCGCTTCCAAAAAATGGTTGCTACAAAAAAAATGATGAGATTTTGCCATCCACTTCAGAAATTCCCACTACCCAGGTGGTGACTGTTTTACTCGCTTTACAAAAGCACAGAAACTCCCGTCTCCCCCCCTCCCTGCCTGTGGCAGCAGGCTTGCCTGGATGTTTTCATGTACACCCACATTTTTCTTTCCTTGCATGATATTACAGAAACATTTCATTTTGCTCTTTTCATACGCTACGTTCCAAAGCGTTTCTGTCAACAGCGAGCTGCATCCCCCGTCTAAGCTCATGTGTGTAGTCAACTGGTAGGCAGTGATCAAATCCCACATACAGCCAGAGCCTGGTCGTAAAGAAGAGGATCAGGGCAAAGTGATGACACACACAAGAACACAGATACACTCGTGCCTTTCCTGCCCTCACCACCAAGGCTTTTTGCCTAGTTTAAGTCCCACATAAACCCTTAATGTGTATAATAAGCCTGGCAAAATTTCAATGAAATTTCATGAGGGTTCATGCCAGGATGTGCACAGCAACAGCTTGCTCATGCAGATCTTGGAGTAGCTGGCTGTCGTAAACAGCAGCACCATGCACACTAATTAATGTTACCATACAGGTGAAGGAACTGGTCACTGGTCACAGCTGTAACTGTGAAAGTTTGTGCGTTTAGGAACTGAGCCCCGTCTGCTGCACTGAACACAAGACCTTCCACAGGGGCACCAAACCGTGGAGGGGGAAGAGAGGAAGTGCTTGCCTGGAAGAGGTAGTACTCTGCGTTTTTTTCCACAGTTAGAAAACTCAGCAGTGGCTGAATGGATTTATATCTGAAATATCAAAAAGAGTATTTTGTACTGCCTCTAGAGAAAATAGCATCCCAAGTGCTAATTTTTATTTAAGCAACTGTAGAGAGCAGTCTAGAATGAAATTGCCATCTGAATCTTAATTATACCTTCACAATGAAACACTGTAGCGAATTACATGTAAGATTAAAAAAAAGGAGTGATATTAACATATAATGAGCCTCATCAATTACTATGGATCAGGAAAAGTAGCCCTCATATTATTGAAATAGTTTAATTTGCATGACCGGATGGTTCAGATTCTTCTTGGTCATTCATTCAAATCTCTCCAGAAGTCACAGCCACAGAAGAATGTCCTGTAGCAGGCTTGGCCTTAAATAACTAAATTAAATACACTGTTGGTTACTGCCGTTTTGCAGCAGGGAAATTGAAAAGCTTTCCTACAGTAAGTTTAGGGAGGAACACAGATCTCTAGCCATTACTGAGTTAACTGCAAATGTATATAAAATTAGTGTGATTTTTATAGTGCAGCAGTATGTAAAATGACTTGCATATTTGAGTTTAGCTTCTCGTGGATCAAGATTCAGGTCCATGCCAGAAGCAAGAAATGTATTTTAGTAGCATAGCAAGGGATGGACTTAAGAACAGGGATCTGTGTTCCTGTCATTTGTACAGGAGCCCAACAACTAATAAACCACCCAGAAAACAAACAAACTATACTCATATCTAAGGCTGTGTGTGCACTCGGGTTTAGTCCCACTGGCAATGAGCAGTTGACAGATCTGTGATTACAAAAGCACATACAGAGGAAGACACAATGACATGCTTCTTCCAATTTTGCCAAACCTTGGCTTTTCTTGGTCATCCTTGAGAGTTTTCCCCAGCTGTAACTGCATCGGTTGATGATGACAAACAGCAGGATGACAAGTACAAAGATACAAGTCAGGAGCTGCTCAGCATTGCTTTGGACATCACATTTATCCTCTCTGCCTTAATATTCCTACTCAAGAGTTACATTATTTCCCCACTTTGCAGGGACGTTGGGAAAATCCATTTAATACTGTTGAGCAGATTAAGCTGTTGGATGAATATCGATCACTGAGCTCATTCTGACTTTAGTACCATATACATATATAGGCAAGACACTTCTGATGATCAGCACTGACCGATTATATTTAATGAAAACTATTTTAGAAACACATTTGAGTTGGGTATCATTCATTCATTTCCAGATTCAATCAGCAAAGGAGCGGGGGAAAGTTTGTTTCCTTTTCTGCAGATTAAAGGTTGTGTCTGCTTTGAAAATTAATCACTTTCTGCTGTCATAAAGTGCTCCAAGAAGCAAACTGATGGATTGGCATGAGGTTGACTCACAATAAACAGATACCCACATGCCTGCAAGCGCTTGGAAAGATTAAGGATGGAAAGGGATTTTTTAGAGGTACATGGAGATACTATCATGAGTAATGAAATGAGGAAAACAAAGGCGAAATCTTAATTTTAAAATGCACTGTGGAGTGTTTATTAGAGAATGGGTCAGGGATAAACTTCCAAAAGAAGGTCTGAAAATCTAATCACTTGCGGTTATAAATAAACCGGACAAAGCACTTAAGATCACACTGTAAGGTGTGCTGGTGTTTTGGCAGACAGCCCATTTAGATGACCTAAAAAGCTCCTTTGTTATCTGATATTCCATGAAGGCCCATAGCTGGAGTTACTACGAGCCCCTGGTCCAGCGAGGCTCTCCACTGAGCCTGTTAACAAGGGAGAGAAGCAGAGAGGAAGGACCGGCCTGTCCCTGGGACACCCACATTTCTCACAAGCACAGCCCAGCCATGCACCATGCCCTTCCTTCCCACCCCACTCACCCTGTACAGAAAAGAACCTGCAGTCATTTATCGTCTCTAAAAACTATCTATCTGACAAAGTGACTGCCTGGCCAGTGTCCTGGCTTTAAATCAGAAAGATGGCAGGACATTCACTACATCCCTATGTATCCCTTGTGGTCCACAGGCATCTTTCTGCCCTACCCAAGTCACCGCTGTCCCAGCGATGCCCTTGTTGTGGACAGCATGATAACAAAGTCCAGATAATGATTCCAATTAGGAGGTGTGAATGTCATTCCACTCCCCCTGCTCTCTTCCAGGTCACTATGAATGTGTTTGAAAACTACTGGCACAGCAATTTAATGATAATTCAGATTTAATTTGCACTCTGTCATCTCTGTTTTTTCTATAGGCTTTAATAGTTTAATTTAACAGTCTTAAGCACTGTCTATATTACTGAGACATAATGTGTATTTCAGATTTGAGCAGCTGCATGGCACAAAATAATATTTCACATTTACATTGTGCCTTTCCTGCCGACGATGCTTAAAAATGCTTTGATTACTATATCCACACAAGAATCAACTCATCCATCACTGAAATGCAGCCACTTCTAGGTTGGAAACCTCATCAGTCTTTAATAATTTAGGCAAAATAAAGCAGAATATTCCACTGAAATAAGGAGGCAAGTTGAGCAGGTAAAATTAAGTTATCCAAAACGGCAGCTGGGTAGGGCTGGCTGATACACTCACCCGCGTAACAGGAAGTTTTTTACGACTCTCAGATATCTAACCAAAAGGCAGGACATGTGGGAACAGTTTCCCTTACACCAGCATCAGTTTATTACCAGCTGAGAGAAGGAAGGTGCTCTGCAGTCTGCCACACAGCTCAGCAGAACAGCTCTGCCTCTCCCTCTGCCACCTCCCCTCCAGGTCAGTCAGTCCCAATCTGATGACAGTCAGAACTAACCCTAGAAAAAATAAAGAAGCAGTGAAAGGATTGTCAAAGTTTCTCACTCCAACACTGCCCAGGGCAGATCCTTGAAGCCAGATCCTTGATCCAGGGACCAAGTAAAGTAGCAGGGAAGTGGGTGGATGGAGAACAAATGTGTCAAACTCAATAAAGATTCTCTCTATTTTCAAGTGCATTATCATCCATGTTCATCACTTATTAAAAGCCTTTCATTTTTAAAGTCTTTAAACCCTAGTTTAATAACCTGCAATCGTTCCTTGAATCACAAAATTTGCTTTTTATTATATTGTGTAAATGAAGCACTGTAGCATTTAATGTAAATTATTTTTTCCTCTCCCTCTTTTATCACTGTTTTTAAAGCCATTATGATCAGGTGTTTTTCTCAACCTACACTAAAAATGCACACCACAATATCTATGGCCCAAAGTAACGCTGTTCCTGGGATTTGAGTACAGCAACAAAAGAACAAAGATAAACCAGTCTTTCCCGTGTGCTTGCTGCCTTTGAGGTTTCTAACTGGGCTGTTCAGACCATTCTCTCTCCCCAGGGAGAGGCTCGAGGTCCCCTTATATCCAGGAGACATAAAAAGGAATTTTTTCATTATTAATACACTGTCTCCAAGAGGCTTTTCTTTTTAATCAAAGCATAAATTCTGCGATGGAATGGATATACGTGCAAACTGAGAACCGCACCATCAGTGGGGTCTTCTGGTGTTACAGGAGAAGGCATGGTAACAAACCATCAAACAAACCTGTGGCTGGGGGACTGGTCAAGAGTTGTGGCTGCTTCAGTCCAGAGAGAAAATACACTTGCCATTTAACCGAAGGAGGACTTCCCCAGGGGCCGTGTTTTACTGAGCTGCCAGAACGCCCGCAGGGGCAGCCACCTGCCTGCATAGATGGCACAGAAATGTTTACCAACCCAAAGTCTAGGACATGCTCCCCCAGTGTCTATCAGCATATCCTGCTACCAAATTACCCCTCTGCAGCCCCAGCGGGACTTGTGGCAGCAGGTCTCATGTCTGTAACCAAGGCCAGTCTTTCACAGAGACAAAATGAAAGGATTAGAAAACCTGGAGTAAAACCAGAAGGAAAAATAAAATGGGAAGAGAATTAAACACTGGAGACTGGTCCAAACTACAAAGCTGAGAGATATGGATCCAAAATCTAGAGCAATTCTAATCAGGGTTTTGGTTCTGGCTCATCTGTAATTAAAATGAAGTACAAATCTGCCTGAGACAGTCAACAATCTCAGCTGTTTCCGAGATCTGGCTTTCATTAATTTCATTAACATCTTAAATGCATTCTTACTGCTTGTTCTTATGCTGAAGAGTGAGCGAAATAACAACACACCATGAACCGCTTTATCTTTGTCTTCACAGAGGAGCAGATGCGGTACCAGTCTCAGGGGCACGCAGGCCCTTTGCCTGGAAAATGGCGACGGCGTTGTGCAAGTGTGGAAATCTTTGGCCTGAAAAATAAATAAATTGAAACTAGCATTTTCATCAGTGCCTCATGCACTTTGGGGAGCTGCACCAGCATCATTTGTATTAATCAGTGTGACAATCTCAAGCTATAGTTTGCCAGGCTTGTTCTAGAGAAACAAGTGAAGAAGTCAGAACCCTTCTGGAACCTTCCCGAGTACCTGCGCTCCGGGAGGCCGGGCCTGGGGATCCTGCAGGAGGCTCACAGCCCTTCCTGATGCTCGAGGAGGGAGAAATACCACAGACCAAGTTCCTGGTCAGTGGTATGCATTAAACACTTTCTAGTTAGGTGTGTGACCCACGGTATAATGGCACTTCTGTCCCTTCCTTCAATTCAGATATTTAAGATTCGGGTGAAAAAGGGAATGGGGAGGCTGGTTCCCCATCTCTCTGAAACAAAGCTGTGGCAGCCAAGATGAATTTCCCGCAGGCATTATGACCTCTGCCCGGTGGCAGAACAGGCAGCATGTGTTCGCAGCCCACTTCGGCCCCAGCAATCTCCATGGCAAACTGCACCCTAACCACAAGCTTTGCCGTGGCGGCAGGACAGGCAGCGGCAAGAGAAACCCTGTGCTCACCAATGCCGAATCCAGCAGGGCTCCGGGGCACCCACCACTGTTTGGGAGGGGGAAGGAAGCCACTTTCAACTTATATAAGGGCACAGAAACTCTGGATAAATATTTAATCAACTTTCACTTGATCTAAATTCTTGTGCCAGACTCCTTCTCTCCTCTAGAGTGAGGCAAGTTACCAGCGGAGCGACTAGAGGGTGCTACATCACGTACGGACCTCGCACTCTGACCGCCCGGCGTTCAGAAATTCCCGGCATAAATTAACTGCTCCACTCTGTGATGATGTTGATTTGCTCTGCTTGGCATAAGCAGATATTTTGGTACATGAGAGACGATACTGTCATCTTCAGGTTTTCAAATCCACTGGCATGTTTAATAGCAAAAAAGATGAAAGACAAAAATAGCCTTGTACAGATAAAGACCTCTGTGTCCCAAATGAAAATTCAGTTTAATTAAGCCAGCTCACATACATTATATTCCCCCCATAAAACTTAATATCAGCTAAAAATTCCCATCAAATGCAAATTTTCCTCAGTGATTTATTTGTGCAATTGTGAGCTGGGGAGAAAGCACACAAAGCAGTGGGAGCTGCAGGCTGAAGTAAACAGTGTTGTCAGAATATGCAAAACAAGGGAAGAACACAAAAAAGAGAGAGAGAAGGAAGGGACAAACATTCTCTGGCTGGAAAGTTGTTGAGTGTTTAGAGCCAAAGAGGAGTGGAAAGCTTGGAGAAGAATTTCTACACATTTCTATGAACTCTACCCTATTTCCACTCCCAGCATCTCTCCCATTTAGCCGAGAGATGAAAAAATTTTGGAGGGTACATGTAGGGTTAGGTTTGTGGTTTTAAAGGTCATATTGCCTAAAATCAGCACCGCAGTGAGCCGAAAGGAGCTTTGCAGTTGGTCAGCTTCAGCATATCCCACACTTTGAGGAGTGCTGGCAGTGAGGTAATCCCCTAGGAATGTGTGTGCGGTTGGATGGTTGTGAAAAGAGAGCGGTCAGCTACCAAAGCTCTGTGCTGAATATTCACGTCACACACACACAATCATTTTTCTTGTTAAGTATTGAGAAGAATGGGAACATTATAAATGCAGTATCTTTTTTGGCTACAAGTTTAGCTGCTTTTAAAAGATCTGCTCCCTCCCTGCTCCTCCACTCCACCAGCTATGCTCCACCTCCATCCCCAAACCGAATCTGCACACACTGAACTTTGTAAGACATAAAACCAGGGGGAAAATTAAATACAATTGTACTAAAGCTGAAGAGTAAGAACTTTAGAAGATGCTGATGCAGCAAAATGGAATAAGTATTTGAAGGTCACTTGTCTATATAAAATTGACATCTTATTCAATACGTAACCCCATGCCACGCGCTTGGGTTATATCTACATCCATATCTATATCCATGTCCTATTACTCAAAGCAACTGTTTTCCTCTCTACATGTTGAAAAGTCATTACAGCCACAGCAGATTAAGTTTCCTTTGCCAGTGCCAGGTAGTGTTGGTAGTGCTGGCTGTTGAAAATATCTGTATTTGCCTGAGGCACTTAGCAATTTGTTGTAGTGAGACAGAGAAAGAGTGGATGAGGATCAGGTGTCCCAGCCCAAAGCTCAAACACATCGTGGCAAGTTTCCCACTCATTTTGGCGAGTTTTGGATCAAGCCCTAAGCAAGAAAGAATGCAATACAATACTACTAGTCACTTTTCTGATTATTTACCAATAAGGCTAGACAGATAATCTTCTCTTTTTTCTTTTTTTTTTTTTTCCTCTGTTTCAAATGTCCCTGCATTGGCATTTATCTGTCCACTTCTGTATCTTCTTGCTCATCCTGTGTTTAGCTCAGCGGGCTCATGCAGTTTGCCTGCATGGGAGCAATACAATGGTAATTTTCAAATTAATGATATATACAAAAGAAGAGAGAATTAGACCAATCACATTGCTCATTTGAAAATAATACTTTTTCTATTTTCTAAAAAAAATGCACATACTTGTACTCATGAGACTACATTAAGTTTCTAGGTCACTAAACTCCTGGTTATGAGATTATTAGCTTGAACGGCACATTTAAATGCTGATGTCTGTTCTCTTGCAGGAAGCAACCAGTTCAAACATGCAATTCTTGACCCAATCTAGTACCTTTAGACTTATTTTTTAACAAAAACTAAGAAAGAAGGGTGGTGAAAAGTTGCCAATCATCTACTTCAAAGCTTCTACTATATTTGTGGGTAAGCAAAGTCCAAAAAGCATTAATGTATGTGCTCAGGGAGATGAAAACTCATTGGGAACAAACTTTCTAGAACTAAGCAGCAAAAGACTCAAACAGGTGCTCTGTACCAGGGCCAGAATGCAAATTTACTGCAAATTTATTATAAATTTTAGCCTTTGACTTCTAAACATGCATGTAGAAATGTCCTTACAGCTCTAACTAACTCCAGCACAGAGGTCTTCAACAAGGCATAGCATTGGGAAAGGTCCTGGACAGTGTCTGGTTCTGTTCACTTACAGCTAAGGATTGCCCCACAGTGTAACACCTCTCCCTCAGAAGACATTAACTCTTCATAGATATTAACTGACCAAGCCTGAAAATCCTACTGCATTCCATTAACTCAAAGCCCTCCACTTTACCAGTGGGAAAAGTGAGACACAATGCCATCAAGGGACTTCTCAGGCTCCTTCCAGAAATCTGTGACTATAAGGTACAGTTCCCTGCTGGGGACTTTAACTCCTATATAAGACCATACCTGAATGCTGTCTCCAAGTACTTCACAACATAATGTGAATGGCCCAATTCATACAAGGAGGAACACTTTTTCACACCGCGTTAATGAAGGTCATTAACTTACAGGGACAAAAGGTGCTTTCTGGGTTTCTATCATCACTGTCATGACTACAGCAAAGTCTGCTCATGCTTCAATTTCTGGAATGGCTGCCCCCACTGGAATTTCTGCAGATGGTCCATCTCCCATGCAAGACACCCAGGAAGCTGATTCAAAAAATGTTGATATGAAATTATGTTCATAATTTCAAAACTGCCCCAATTACACATGTTTGGAAGGAGGCAATCAGGGGCTATGGTTAAAAAAATTACACTACTAAAAAGTTATTTTCCTTTCAACTATCTTATCAAGTTCGTTAATACCTTCTGCTGTTGGTAAAATGATCCCCCATTAACATTTCAATTTATTATTGCTGTTCCATTAATGAGACCACAAAAAATGGAAATGAGGCCTATAAATATGCTAAGAGTTAAAGTCAGGAATCGTAACAGTGTGTTACATTTATGAGTAATGTTTCGTTACTGCTAGCATTCAAAACAGCATGGAAGGATGGCTCTGCAGCATAAGCATCTGGTTTAACAAACAAAACTCCCAAAAGCCCAAACAGAAAACCACCGCAGTCCTGAAACTATAGGTTAAAATCTCAGCAGAGTCAATTCAGTTTTAACCCCTGCTTGCAGCAGATGAGAGAACTCCATGCAGTTCACCATTAAACTGTCATTGGAGAAGGACTTTCTCAGTGAAGGTCACTGGGACTGTTAAACTTCAGAAAGCAAATGCTGCCGGAGGAAGGATTTGTCCTTTGTTAAAAAACCCTCTCTCCATGCTACTGTCTACTTACTGCCACCGTACCCAGCGCTGGGGGGAATTGATTCTCTTGATAGTATCTCCGGTCCTCCAGGAAAAATGGCAGGCTATAAATAGAGAACTCCAGTCTTGGGAACCACATTAAGATTCATTTGAGAAACATGTTTATTGCCAGGTAGCCTTTTAGATCCATCAGGCTCCCACAGTTCCTCTGCTGATCTTTTCTCCAACAAACAGTGAATATCCTCCATGGGTCAAGAAACATCCTCATGCAAATGGCATTACTGCAACTTGCATTTTCAATTATTAATATTTCACTTCTCATCTTACAAACTTTTTCAGAAAAGGAGGAAAGCAGCAGCTTGTTCCCCTGGGAACAAAAACACAAAATGCAGTACCTCGCTGAGCCATGAAAGGAACAGTCCCTTCAGCACAGGGATGTCATATCACGCTAGCAACATTTTTGTTTCTGCATTTTATTTCTCTCTAATGATTAAAAATGATCGATCCTACCCCATTTTCTGTGCCTAGCTGACGGCACTAGGCTTATACTAAATGAAATGTTTAGCCACATTTCCACTAGCACTACCATCTTGCAGTGAACAACCATAATTATTACACTGATTTTATAATTTATTTTACAAGAAGCTCAGATTTCATGACAGGAACTGGTTTTATGCTGAGGTCCCAATACTTTAGCGAGAAGAGAACACCGCAGTCCTTGCTTCTTTTAAGCATTAACAGAAGAAATGATCTAAATTAGCCAGTTCGCCATGGCAGTTTGAAAAAAAAACAGACACCTTCAATAAGATGAAATAAAATGAAAACATAAAAAGCAAACTACTTAATGAGAGCACAGGCTATTTCAATAAATCTAGTTATTTGATAAGCAGACTGCCACTGTCAGCCTTTTATCATTTGTGAAAACGCATGATGAATCTTCCTGTTTGCTTACAATTTCAAACCTTCCCCTTCTGATCAACATTAGCATTTTTTCTCCAGTGCCTCTAATGACACGGAGTGCTAGCAACCAGCCCAGATTCCACCTTTCAGAGAGAGCCTAAGCGCTGACAAGCCAGGCATGGCTCAGTGGCACATACACATGGCACACAGACTGGGTGGTTCAAGGCTGTTAAATGTTCTTCCTCTTCTGAGTTTTCCTAAAGGGAAGGAAAACGGCCCCTGCTGAGAGTGTACATACATAAAGCCGTAACAAACATTTAATTTTAGCTGCTCTGAAAGAGAATTAGTCTGTGCATTCTGCACTGCCAGTTCCTACTGCAGCTGCTCAAAAGAGGTGGCTTTGGAGGGTTATTAATTCCCATATTAGCAGTCAGCCTCCTCCTCGTTACTGAAATATAGGCTCCCAAGTGTGTTTCAGTCTTACTTTCCCACATCTCTTTCAATTCTTCCATTATAAGCAGATAAAGTCATTATTTGGCTGAAAAGGACCTCAATCCAACACAATACTTTATCTAGCTTTATGACTCAACTACACATTTCTCCTTCTGTGTAAAAAAGAAAAATTATTCAAAAAAAAAAGAAAGAGAAGAATTAAAAGTATACTGCAAGTTCCAGGGAAACCACTGAAATGGCTACTGTGTGTGTTCATTGTTTGTGCTAAACCAGTTAGCAGCCACAGGAGGGAAAGACTCAGATATGATTTTTAAACTAGGCTAGTGAAAAACATTTCACTCTCCATCAGAGCCGATTTGAAAGGATTATTTTTCTGCTATGCTTTGAGAGGTCAATGATGCCAGATGTCATGAATCTAAAAGCATTTTATGCAAAACATAAGGCATCATATCAAATCATGTAACTTACCTACTGCACAGCCTCTTTCTGTACCTTTGCTGAGATTTAGGTACTAAGATCAGGGGCACTACTGGAACAATCCCCAAAAACTCCACAGAGATTTGACTCTGCTTGAACTGGAGCAAAGCAGAAGTTATTACATCAAAATCAGCTCTTCAGCACTGAAGTTTAACTCATTTATGCTGGCTAAGGAACTAACTTTACTATCCACAGATTGAAAGATGCTAAAAAAGGGCTATTTTTATATGCCTTACCAAATATAAAATATGTGATTGAAATGTAGGCAGAGATTCATCTCACCCTACTTTATTCACCTAAAAGCTGGGCTAGGCCAGGCAGCGAGGTGCTTGGTACGTCAGTGGGGCATCATCCCTCCCAAAGGTCGGCTCTGGTCGCCTGTGGGAGCGCCTTTCTGATGAGTCACTCTTGGGAGATGCTCTTCCTCCACCACACAACAAAACTGGATTGTGACAGATCATCCCAATCAGCTGTAAGAAAATAACCTGATAGTTATGTAAAACCATGATCCTCCTCCTTTTCTCCCCCATCATTTTTGTGTCATCTAGTCGTAATACCCATTCCAAAGTCATATTCACCTGGACTGAAAGCTGCTGAGAGCACTGAATTCAATTGTCCTAACTTCTTCAGAAAAAGTGTCCAAAATATAAGAGACTCACAGATCATCCTTTAATATAAGGCCTTTCATTATTTTCACACAAGTTTTGCCTCAACAACAAACTCTTACAAGTTTGGCCTGACACAAGACAACTCTACCACAAAACAAGTGAGAAATATAAACTGCTGTAAAAGCCCCTGACCACTGGATGAACTGCACTGGATGTGGAGCAAAGGTAGATATTGTTCACACTTCACTGCATCACTTCCAGTGAATTTTGCTGAAGTTTTTGAGAGTTAATAATCTGCCTGCCTCTCTTTCAACCTGTAACAGTGTCAAGGCTGTATACAGAGAGGTGTATGGAAACCATATATCTGATCCAAAGGTAGAAACAAAAGAGTTTATTTCGCCTTATCTGGTGAAGAATCCACTAAGCCTCTTGGGCATGTAGTTGAAACCACAGTAAGGACAGTAAAACCCTTCCTGGAATTGAAAGATCAGGAAGAAAGCAAGAAACAAGAGGAAAATGACTTGTTAAATAGAGTATACTTGAGGAGAGCTTTAATCAAAGGCGATGCATGGTGTAGGTCCCTTAAGCAGACACTCCAGCACTCACTAGCAGGAGATACTAAGATATTTAGGGCAAGGACTGGAGACTGGGACTGTTCCTGTTCTGGACTGAACTGGGGCTGCATTTCTACCTCTGGACACCTCTCTTCCCCACCTGCAAAATGTTGATAACTCCTTATGAATAAAATTTAGCGGATGAGAGCTAAACCTTATTGGTAATAGGAGGCCACATCCTCCATGTCTTCAGGCAGGCAACACCCCAGGGAAATCAGTGTGGGATTTCCCAGCCAAAAGGTTAGAGCGCAGAGGCCAAAGCTGTGGGATAAAGCCTGTATAAGGAAGAAGAGGTGACCAAGTGCCATGCCCTTCACATATCTCTGGAGTGGTGCAAAGTAATTCCCAAGTTTATTATTGCAAAGCAAAGCTGAGATATATTGTTCCTTTACAAACACAGACATTTCATCAGAGGACATCAAGACAAGTTTTGCCTTTGTTTTGCCCTTCATAACTAAAAAAGGCATCTCACAAAATAAACAATATCCCTTCTTTCAGTATCTACAAACACACTGCTTCCACCAGGAGCCAGTGAGCCAGCCTCTGCAGCAGCTATCATTTTGCTCCAATCTGGTAAATGTCCTCTCCTCCCTCCCCACTCCTCTTCCCTTTCCTACCTGGGGAATTCAGCTGCTTGCAAAAAAAACTTGAAAAGTGAAAAAAGGAATAAAAAAGTTGGCTTGCATGGCCCAGAAATAAGAACTGAAAAAAAAAGTGAAACCATATGCCTTGCCCCCAGTAGCTGTGGGATTTGGAGCCAAACCAAGGCCATGAAAACAGAATATTGCTCTTTGTTAACCATAAATAAATAAATAAAGGACTACTCACTCTTGCCCTTCGGGATCTGTTTTCTAAGGAGGAAGAAATTCCCTGTGGAGTTTATTATGTGTAGACGGGAAGTGTGCCTCCTAGGGAAAAGCAGTGGGGATAGTTTTTCCCTTGGTGATTTCTCTCCCCGCTTTCTGTCACTCCTTTATTCGTTTTGCAAGTCTCCCTCCCCTCTCTTCTGCAATAAGTGAAGCCACACAAAGGAACATGCAGGTAATTCAGCCACTCAAAACTACACAGCATCTCCTTTCCTATATAAACGATCAGTGTGTGGCCTGGGTTTCATTTGCAACTGTAAATGAAACAGGCCTACAACTGTGTTCATAATCCTCCTTAATTGAATTTCTGTGACAAAACCCAGACAAAATTATTACCCTCAAGTTAACAGTTTGCGCGAAGTAGCCAAGGGTTCCTGTGAAGCTTTAAAACAAATGCAGAACAAAACTGGATACCACAAAGAGGTTATTTGGTGTTGGTACCATTTGTTTGAATGGGGGGAGGTTTCCCTGGAGGAACATGGTCATTTTAATATGAGGGACAGCCTAGGGATTCAACAAAGGCCAAAAAAAAGTGAGAATTAAATAAGCAGCGGAAGAGCGTGGATGTAAACCAAGCTGCTCACACCACAGCTACTGGAAGGAGGTGTTGGGCTGTCCTGGCTTTTTGAAATGGCAGCATCATTCACAATTTGGTGTGGCTAATTGAGAGAGTTGCACGAATCCAGGAAAACTTGAAGCAACTGTTTGCTTCGTGTTGAAGTTCACACCCCATTGAAACGGGTATCTCCTTTAAAGCCCTCCATGTAATCATTTCCTTCAACTCAATCTCCAGTTATATGGTAAATAAGCAGCGCATTAGTAATGATGTCAGGCTGCTGGTAAAATATCTAAATTTATTTTTAAAATGTGAGAACCACTGCTAAATGGAAGCAGGGATGCAAAAAGGGCACTGCCTTGAAGGGCAGTCCCACTGCTTGCGGAAGACAAGAATTAAAGCCTTTCCTATTACTGAAATTTAGTGTTTATTACTCTTTCAGAGGATACAGATGTCTTCTTGAAGGATTGGGCAAAGCTGGTGTGAACAGAGATGTCTGTTTGCAACAGATAATTTTGTGTGTCATATGCCATGTACTGGGACAGACACCCTATTTTACCCCAAAGTACCATGTTTTAGTCATCTCTGTATCAGCTGGTAACTAAAGAAAATTAGCAAAGTTATTAGGAATCAAAGCAGACTACGCTTCAGTTTACACAGAGCTGATCAGAGCAGGGAAAACCATGTAATCCCAAGGCGATGCCTGCCTGGGTTACACCCCACATGCTCATAGAAGCTAATATCCTTTGCAATTTAAGCAGAAGGCAAAGCTATGAGGGAATGGGGAGGGTTGAGGTAATGGAAAGAGAAATTCTGTAGTCCCTCAGCATGCGCCCATGTCCCGTGTGTCACCCAGCCCTCTTGCAGGCAGAGTCTCAACAGAAATTTAGGGGTAGAGGAGGCTGGTGGGGCCTCATATTAAAATTCCCGCCAATTTAATTATTCAGAATGGAAGTAAAATATTGCTATAAGTGGTTAAATGAGCAATACTGTTCAGAGACAGGCAGGCAGAGACCAGACCTCATTTCCACCGACCTCCATGCTGCTGCAGGACAGTGTGCCCCTGTCCCCACCCTCACTTGCAAGGCAAAGCTGGCATAATGAGGGACGTCAGAAGAGTTTCTCAGAGACATTTCCTCTCCCAGGGGTGCAGTGGGGTGACAACCAGGTGCTACTGCCTTCCTCAATGTCTTTGCTGTGCCAAATGTTTCAGCAGTTGCATTAACACCTGGTTTTGAGAGATTGCCTATTAGCCCACTTTAACTAACCTTTTAAGAACACCTTTTTATAGCTTGTGTGCTCTGTTTTTCCTCAGGCCACAAGTTAAAAGCACTGAACAACAGCAGGGGCAAAATAAGACAGAAATAAATAGATGCATATGCACATGCCTACAATCCCCCCATACACACACACACACGGAGTCAGGGCCAGAGATCAATGTCTTCAGGAAAAGGCATGAAGGGATAAATTCATCATAGTACTTCGTCACTGGTGGCAAACGAAAGAAAAGGGAACATTTAAAGGGGTGATGAAATGTTTCAAGAAAAAGCAATATATTTTTATGTACTTGTAAAATCCATTGGCAATGACTTTTCTAGTTAATTGGTTTCATCTTATTAAACTAAAAACCTATTTGTAAAATCCAGACATATTCAAGCATAAGTCCAATTTATTCACCAAAAGCCAATACACCATTTCAAAGAAGAAAATGAAGCAATATAGACCAGTTTCCATCAGTCTGAAAGCACAGCACTTGGTATGGGGAAGAGAAATGGAATGGAGTGCTTGACTTTTTGAAAATGCACTTTGGAAAAATCATGTTACTCATTTACCCCAAAACGGCAGCCCCCTTCTTCCCTGGCCCTGTGAAAATTGATTAATATTTTGGCCCAATTATACAGTGATTAATAAATCAGCCTTCTGCTATCTTTCCCTGCACTTGTCACGTTCAACTTCTTCCTCCTTATTAACCACTCTCCTTCTCATTAAATAGTCCCTCTGTCTCACTTGCCAAAGAACTGCCAATAGGCTCCTCATTTTACAGAAGAATAGACCCAGCTTTACCAAAGGGAAAGGACCTCTAATGTACCATGGACACAGCACAGCGAAGCATGGTAATTTGCCTGTGTTAATGATGCTACTTCACAATGATCAGGAAAACAAAAATCTTTAATAGCTAAATGACACCCAGTCCTTCTGCAGCCTGTTGAATTCAAAAACAGTGGAAGCAAAACTCAACATCCTTTAAGAGATGAGCTAGAAGCGGCTGCAATGGTGTTTTTTTTCTGAATTCCTAACCTGTGTGGAATCACTAAAATGGATGATTTGGTGATGGGAGCAGGACAGAAAAAACAGTCAAGTGTTTCAAAATGTAGTGGCTTAAAAACAAGAGATATTAGGGGGGAAAAAATAATAAACATATATATAAACATTTTTAGACATAGTATACATACACAGGATTCTCAGCCCACCAGTTATTCTGCTCTGTGGGAGGGATTTTGTGCAAAATACCACTGACAAGTGGGACTAAAGCATAATTACTTATTTTCTTCTTTTTAGGTGAAAAGAGGAAGTCATTATTGTGGGAAGGACAGAGGGGCAGTCTGCGTGGCCACTGCTTATTTCTGAGGATGCTCCAATTCTGCAAAGCGCTGAGGTCGTGAGTGCTAAATCAACCCCAAGAAATGCTTTCAACCTCAGTTCTCATCAGAAGCTTTTCAATTCTTACAGTTGGGTTCCCTAGGCTGCCTGGCTAGGCAAAACACTGATTGCGTTGGCCAGTCAAAGTCTGGTTGCTCAAAAAAGTCAATCTTCAAATACAGCACATTAAGCTACTCAGTGGGAGAAATTCTGCTCTCATATTTGGCCAAACACGGCAGGCAGAACTTCACTGACTTTGATGACATTATTTGGTGTGCACCAGAAGGAACCAGGGTTCATAAGTAATCATATGGTGCATGTTTGCTAATCCTTTGGCACTGGTGAAAGGTTGGGGAATAGACTTAAACATAACTTTATGAAAAAGAGATGAACCAATATTTACAATATTGCTCATACAAGAAAAGGGTTCTATATTTTCCAAGGGCAGAGGGAGTGATTTGTCAGAAGTTGGCCAGCTGCAGTTTTCTAGATTTTGCAGCCATCTGATTGGCACACTTCACACATTCCTTGTCCAAAATTTTCTGGTACAGCTGTGCAAAACAGGAGCAGAACTTGAATTCAAGAGAGCTGCAGAAAGGCAGAATTGCTGAGAAATTAGGACCAAGCCATTTCAATGCAGCACTTGTCCAGGCATTCTTCAGTTCATGATGTTCAACACTTAACAAACCCTGAGATAAGTCTCTATTGCAATTATGTGGTAGCTTTTGCTGTAGAGTGCTTGGGGTGGTTTTTTTTTTTTAAGATTATTCACTTTAGAGTTCATCAGTTGATTGTCTTATTGTCTTAGGAAATTATGTGCTTGCCACAGGAAAAGTTTGCCAACCCAGGTTGAAAATAAGCACCTAAAGACTCTCTAAATACCTGTTTACTCAATCTGGAGTAGCACTCAAGGGAAAAACTAAAATCTTTGAGACAAATGCCACACATTGCATGCTAAAATTCCCCAAAATGTTGTATTCTTAAGCCTTTCCTTACTAATATGCCTGCTTCAATTAAAAATGTGTTCTAAAAATACACCAAGATGCATGTTTCAATGGCTGGATCAACATTTCATTTGCAGAAAATATGGCTACAGCACTAGCAGTGGGGCTTTTGGGAGGGACATAAGCAAATCAGCATTTTGATGTCCCTTAAAGACCAAATGATTTCCTGTAATTTTAAATCTTAACATTTTCTGAATGAATAATTTTGATAGCTTTCATCTTGTGTTCTGTGGACCTTGGCAAGCTGAGACTGTAATACTTATCAGCAATTTATCAGTAAAACCATGGGTGACTCTTCAGAGGCCTGATATTTGAGACCTATCCAGGCAATCTCCCTCTGAAGCCAAGGAGCCAAGAAAAGATTCCCAGCTGTGACCCAGCATAAGCGGTTCTTCAGTGGGGCATTCAATATCCCTCCCAGACCTTGCTGAAAGCTGCTTGGCAGTACGGAAAAGGCATGTTGCCTTCCAGAGGCTGAGAGTAAAATAAACCTTCATCTTTGGGACAAAATTCACTTCTGCAGCAGAACTGGCAGAGCTGCTCTTCCAGACACTGCATGTCTCAGTAGGGCCAGGGCATGAAACCAAGGGAGCTCTCATTGCTGGTAATGAATAGCCATCCCCTCATCCTGCCAAACCAGTGCCGTACCACCCCCTCCTTTGGGGCAATAGAAGCAGTGGAAGCAAACACAGAGGCACTGGACAGAGCAGGTACACAGGCCACAGCCACATTTTACTGAGGTCAGGGAGATCCCTGTGCTGCAAAGCCTCGAGGCCTTCAGTGAGCGCATCAAGAGTGGCCTGATACTGTGTCTACTCCCTCCTCTACCCATGTCTAAAGCAACAGCAATGTCACAAAGGAGGGTCTCACATAGCACAGACTTTCATCTCTTGGTGTCTCTCTTGATATCAAAACGCTGGTGTGAACACTACTGCTCATGTATAGGGTTGCTAACACCATTCAGTATGGTGGAGTTGATACAAGGTATTTGTCATAGCAACTTAAGTAACATCCATGATTTTCCCCCTATATTTTGCAAGTTGAGTGCATAGGTGCAATCACTAGATTCATTAATTCTAAAATAGTGGTATCTCTTTTGCTTGCTACTTGCCAGGCAGATATAGCCACCAGGGTGTGCAGCTATTAAGTGCAAATGCAGTTCCTATCATCCTTTTTTGTTCTTCACCTTCCTTTTACTGTGCATTTTCCTTGAGCTGTTTCTTTTTTGGTCTCCTTGAGAAAAATGGCCTCCTTTATTGATTAAATTACAAATTGCAATGGCAGGTGATTGAGTTATATGATAAAACCTGACAAAAGCCATCAACTACAATTGAAATAAAAGGAAAAATTAGCACTCTCTTCATTAGAAAAGATTTGGATGTTGAGTAGCTGACTGAATTAAATGGAAATTGAGCAGATCTGAGAGAATTGATTAGGAAAAACAATGCAGAATTCAGAAAAGATCTACCAAATTCAGCTCACTAATTCATCTTGGAAAAGATGGGAAAAGTTGAGGAAGAGAAGTAAATTGTATCTTTTTCAAGCATTCACAACCAGGAATTGCACAAAAGCTGGCCTCTCTGATAAGACTCCTCAGACACCCAGCTCTGACACCAAGTTACCAAAGGCCAACAAATACATGACCAGGGCAGCAGCCCCTCGGGTTCATTTATTCAGCTTCTAGTAGGCCTTTGTAATTAGTGGTATCACAAGCAAAATAAGGTTCTTGGCCTTTGTTCTGTGCCTGGGAACCAACTGCATGCCAGCTTTTGGCAATGCATCATTGCATTTTATTCACTGCTCATCTACGTTAATGAGGTATTTTTATTTTTGCCTGCTTATGGCATTTCCTGCAATACTGACAGATGTCTTCAGCTTTCCTTGTGCAGATTAAGCAACCATTATTGGAGTTCTTAAATGAGACAAGAAGCTGATAAAGCAAAGTGCCTAAAATGGCACTATCCACTTTAGAAACGTGTCATCTTTCAGTCACTTCCTTGCAAGCTCATTGCAAGGCAGAATCTAGCAAAGATAAGTTCTAGTAAAGCTCTGGAAACTGTTAAAGAAGGGTTGCAAACATTATATTATTTACTTACAGCCTCTGCATCACTGAAGTGTCATACTCAAAGTCACGCTCCAGGGAAAATCCTTAGTAACCTGTAAACATGAGAAAAAGAATCTTTAGTGGATGTTTCTAACTACATCTTCTATCCGATGGGGAAGAGAATTTAACTTCAAAATTTGACATTATTTTGGAAACAAAATGTAAAGAACATATTATTTAACCACAAAACAGTGTAAAAATTTTCCCTAATACTCATCTAAAGTTTGCTTCAAAACTTGCTTCAGCTGCAATCTTTTTTCTTCATATTTACTTTCTTCAGAAATCCTAGCCTACAGATTTGCTAAGCAGCAAATGTTTATAGAAGCAATAAATATTTTAACACACTCAATCTAACTTAGAAATTGTGCGGCCCTGCCTGAACTTTTTACAACCCTGAATGCTTCATCCTCACAGAAGTGACAAGAAATCGCTCTTGTCCCAGTTTCCAAGTGGGAGATTTGCACCACTGAGAAATCTAAGCTGTGAACACACGTTATTCCTCACTGCGGTGTTATGCTTGGGGACATTCCTGTCCCCACCACTCATCAGCCTGCCTCATCATTCACCCCTGCCAGGGTTCATTGCACCCTCCGTTCTGTCAGCAGAACTACTCACAAACGCAGTCAGATACACATTAGTAAAAACCTATTTAAACTGCTCAAAGCCAATCCAGGATCTGCAGCCAGATGAAGATGTGTGAACACAGCTTATGCAATTTGCCCCAGGTCTCACAGCAAACCTGGCAGGGCAGACAGCTAGCATGCTAGCTGTGAGCCCATATCCTCCCTCTTTGAAACACCAAGGGTACTGATCCCAAAGCAAAGCACAGAATGAACAAATTTGCTCAAGAAACCCACATCTCAAAGGTTATTTTCATTATTTTTACCCTTCGGTCTTATCCAAAACCTGCAATTCCACCACAACCTGATGAAAGTAGAGAGGCAAAAATTATAACGAATTATGGCAAATTCTAGATTATTTTCTAATAATTTATCCCTCAGTTTCATATTACAGCAGCACCCCAAAACCTACCCTATGCCTGAACTCTTTGTGCTAAGCACTATGCGAATGTTGGCCATGGCAGTCTCTGCTCCCTGGAGCTTACCGGCAAGAGATCAAGGAGCTAAACGTGTAGGCAGGGAAAAGACAGAGACAGTAAAAATCAGAGGACGCTTCTGCACAACGGCTTGCGAGCACAAATCCCACTCAGCCACTAAGAAATGATTCACTGCGAAGAGATTCTGACCCTGCTACCTATTATGCTCAACAGACAATCTCACTGAAATAATTTATCTAGTTATTTACATGCTTCCATTAGAGCAATGTCTGAGCATTCACAAACCAGATGGGTTTTTCCTCACCACTCTCCTGAGAAGGAGCACATGCTGTTAACTCTGCATCATAGACAAGGAATGGAGATACTAAAAAGACAAAATCTTTTTTTCAGAGAAACTAAAATCTGATCTGCCAAAACCTTATACCATGCCAGAGGGCTCCTGTCAGTTAAGGTGCTGCATTCAGGGATGGGCCATCAGACTTTAGCAACAGGCAGACCTCTCACCACCCTGGTAATTCTTCCTTGAACAATGGCTTCTAAACAGTGTGAATCAGGAAAAGGAAATGGAAAAGGAAAAGGGAAAAAGGAAAAGGGAGAGAGAAAAAGGAAAATCAAAATAAAAAAGAATAAAGAAAAAGTCAGAATAAATGTAGCAACATCTGAAAAAAGAAAACTGCAGGAACAGAGGAACCAGTCACCCGCTTCACTGAGAGGACTGAAGCAATTGTTTTCTACAAGAAGCCTCATTCATCACATTTCCATAACCCAGAAAATGCTTCCACAGTCACTTCTTTCAACATTTTAAGCCTAACATGCATACACAGTCTCACATTTCCTTCTCCTATCAGTCTTCCCTTGTGGAAGAAGTCATAGGAAAGGGGCAAAGATGTGAAAATTTCTGCAGCTGTTCTGCCACGGATGAATCCTGAAGGTGGGAAACCCAAGGGAACCCAGGGGTGACAGAGCACCTGACAAAAGGACTCAAGTCTTCACTGCCAGTTGACTTTTGCTCTTTAAAATGATAGCAGTGGAAATGCTTTTTTGGGTGATATCCCAGGAGGCAGTTCAGAGCCCAGAACACCAGGTTGTTAAGAAAATAAGATGCATCTGTTAGCTCAAACCTCCAAGACTGGTAGTCTTTTCTAAAAAATAAGCCACTGGTCAGCACAAACTCTGAGGTTTGATCACCAGAAGGATTTTTGGTCTGCAAACTGCCTAACTCTCTAAACATAATAGCTCCCTTCTGGACAGAGAAGAGAGGATTCCCTAAACTCAACTTTTGATCTGCAAGAAACTGAGCCTTCTCATGAAATTACTTCTCAGATATTTGAATTCCTTCACAGGTTACAGCATGAAACCTTTTCTATCTCTCCACTAAAGCAGCAGATAGACAGATAGTCTTAATATTCCAGGACTCTGGAAGTTTGTTTCACATTACTTTTAACAGGAACAGGATGCTCAGAGCTCCTGTTGGGGTTAAAAGAACCAGACCTGTAGAGTGTGCTCAGTCAAAGCCAAAAAAATCCCAAGCCTGGTAGTCCTTCTGTAGTGCTGTCATCAATTAAAAAGAGGCAGCATAATATAAGTAGCATAGTGTAATGGTCAAACTTCCACCTCCACACACCCCTCCAAATCCATGCTGTCTTAGCCAAAAGCAGGGAATTCCAAAATTAAAAGAGTAAACTGATCATCCTGTGGCAAAGAGCCTGTGGAACTAGTGCAACAGCTGACTCACAGCCTTTGTGGAGCAGGAGAAAGCAGACATCTCCATTCTCCCCGAGGCTACGGCTGACCTCTGGGGCTGCCAGCTGAGCTAAGGGGTCTGCTGTCAGGGGCATGACTGCCACCTTGTCACTGACTGCTCCCCAACCCTGGGCAAGCCATGTTGCCTTCCTCTGACCATGTGCAAGAAGAGTACAAAAACACTCAAAACCACTTGTGAAAAATCTTTGAGCACTGCTGATGAAGAGCCCAGTGACTGCCATAGCAGAGGTGGAGCTCTACCAGAATCGCCACAGGATCTGAATGTCTTCTCTTCATTAATGGGCTTTATCCTCTTTTCATCCCTATGCTAAGGCAGGGAGGTGTTATTGCCCTTTTGCAAGCTATCAAAAACCCAGCACAGAATATAGTTTAAACACCTCGCCCAAGATCCCTCGGGACATGCACATCTGCACTGCAACTGATCCCAAAATGCCACAAACCAAGTCTACGGCACTTCCCTCCAGCCCAGCCTAATTGTCTGAACTTCATGATGATTCAAAGCTCTATTTAAAGTCCCTACAGATATAGGTGTGTGCAAGGAATTAAAGCTGAGCCAAAAAGTTTGAAATTAGCAGCTCTGGTTGGGATTCTTCTTGGTGATAGTGAAACACAGAGCTGTGAGGTTTTAACCTGAAATAGTAAAAAGGTACCTAAAAAAATAGGTATGTGTCATCTGAGTTATAATGTAAACC
>NW_010551744.1:0-9950 GCF_000687285.1 Phaethon lepturus
TTCAAAGGTGCGGTACCGACACCCGCGCTGCGCTAAGGCGGAAGCCGGAACGAACGCGCGCGCCTTGGTGTTAGCGTCCGCTGCTTACGGGGCGCCCAAGTCACGCCAAGCAGAACGGCTTGTAAACGGCAAATACAATACTCTTCCCACGGGTCTTCTGACCGCCACGTTTCCAGTGACTTTTTCCAAGTCATACTATTTCATCATGTGACTCAAACTTTTTAAATAAAGTAATAAAATACAGAAAGAGTTATTTTGTCGGATATGATCTTGAAACGGTACAAGACAACTTCTATTTGTGTGGAGGGAAAGCAATATAAGACCACTATAATACTCAAAATTAAAAAACGCCTGAAGGACTGTGTCCGTTCCTCAACAGTACTACAGAAGTCCTGTACAGTCCTACAATGGAAGATTATTTTTGCCCATCAACTAAAAGGTTTATTTTAGTCACCTGTCAATCAAGTATTGTCCTAGAAAAGGTCATACACAAAGTAGATTGAAAGAGTTGGCCATGTTGGTTTCAAAAAAATCCTCAGTTTTTGTGACAGCCAGGAAAGTGACACGTCAGTGTGACTTCGATAATTGTCTTTAATACTCCACAATTAAAAAACTGTTGCCTGTCCTAAGCCTGTTTTCTCCAAAATTTTTTTTACCCTCTCTTTTTTTTCATGCAGCAGTCAATCTTGGTATCACCAAGTGTTACAGCTCCTTACTCGCTCATTTTGGAGGAAAAATAAATGTACATAATAACCATTCTGTTCAATTTTAAGTATAAGACAAAGTGATTGCTATCTTCATCTGTTAGCAGTCATTATACACTTGATATACACTGAGTTCTATCCAGATTGATTTTTAGGCTCATTTAGTAGCTAAGTGAAATAAAGGGAACATCACAGCTTAATATTCTGCCCATGCAGAACTCTCAACATTACCTAAAGAGCAGAGTGATTTTTTTTTTTAGATGCTTTCTAAAAGCAAAACTTCAGGCAGAAACAAGGGGAAATATAGTAGGGTTCTACCCTGGTTGCTGTAGTTTATTTTAGAGGGGGAGAAGGCATAAACACGCAAGTAACACCTATAAGTACATTATGTGTAGCGAGTCTTGGCTGTATAAATCAGTGTAACCCAATCCCTCTGCTAAGGTAGCTTGCTCTTTCTTTTGATGATAATGCAGCATGTGGAATGTCATTAAGGTACCATAAGGTACCAGGTGCTTCTTGCAAGGGGAAAGTTGTCAATGCTTCCTGTATGTTACTTTCATTCCCAGTTTTTGTTTGGTGTATGCTTCTGTGAACAGGCATAAAACGTTCCTGATAGCCAGTCCACAGAGCTTACTGTGGAGCCCGAGAGTTTTCTCTAGCAGAAATTAACTGGCTGATTTGATAGTGTGAAAAGCATTTTTTTGTTGTTTTCATGTGTTCCGCTGGCGTAGTTTATGTATTATGGAAATCTTGAGACTTGTGTGTGGAGGACGAAGTATCGGAATAAATGATGGATGAATTTTTATAAACACAAAATTGTCTGCATTCGTTTAAAATGATGTGGGGGGGAGTTGGAAAAGAGGTCCAGTAAACATATTTTGGACATCTTTATGTGCTCTTGTTCTAAGAAATTCACCCCCCCATTATTTTGTTAGCAGATACAACACAGGCATAACTGAGGAGAAAAGACCAACTCTAAAGATTAGGGGGTTTTAGTTGCTGAAGGACCTAGGGTGAGAGAAAAATGCACAAATTAATTCTGATCTCTGGTCACACTGCAAAATCTTAAAGTGATAAAATGCTTAAGTGTTTTAGGGTAGATAATTTACTGAAGGAAGTGGCTTATCAAAATGGCAAAGACAACATTTAGTACAAAAAACCTAGCCTGATAAATATATCAGAAGGGCTCCTTCATGTGACCTCCGCTAAAGCGATGACATTTTTTATGAGCTCTGTTCTGCAGCTTTGGAAGTTTGTAGAGGTACATCTGAGAGCAGCGGTTCTCCTCTTCCCCCTGCCCCCAGCTGCAGTCCTAAACACTCCAACAAGGGTGTGAACTGTGGGATCGCTAAAAAGCAGCATTTAACATTAGGAATGAATTTGTCATCCTTATATATAAACTTTATGTAAACAGTCCATTGACATGTCACAGGCTGAAAACCCGTCTAAAGCAACAAACCCTAACTTTACTAGTGTGAGAGTAAATGCAGGCAATACTCTAGTAATAGAATACTTCTTTTTTTTTGTTAACCTGGACACAGTAACATGCTGCACCCGAGCTCCAGAAGATGTCAGTGAGCATTGGCTCGCTCAAGTTTTTGCCTTCAATGTATCATTTCTAGTCCTTATTATGGCCACAAAACTTTTAAACAAGGAAAAGGGTACTGAAGCTTCATGAGGCCTTACATAATTGTAAACTGCAGGTTTGCTTGTGATGGAAGTGCCCTAACTCAACAGAGAATTTCATTTTTCTGAGAGTTGCTGCAAGGCAACTAGTCACAGAAATCTTTAGTGTGATGTTTGGGTTTTTTTCCCCTTTCCCCATCCATATCTGTTTTAGGAACTACCCTACGGTTGTGTTCTGAGCACCTTCTGGGGAGCCTCTTTCTCCTCGAAAAGCACTGCAGTCTCCCAGTTCCGGCACTGTCCTTCTTGCCAAACAACTGGGAAAAGGTACAAGGGCCAACACCGATAACCAGCTGGTGTTGGTCACTGGTTGGGGCACCCTTTTTCCAAGCAACCAAGTCAGACAAGACAGTGAAGCATGCAGGTTTTTCCACACCTGTGGGAAAGGCTCCAAAATTTTCTGAAGACAGAAAAACTTAAGGTTTATGTGTGTGGAGAATATAGCAAAACTCTGCAATGACTTTTACAAAGCTGTCCTAGAGGATGAAGCTTTATGCTTGTCAACTATGGCCCCTCCCTGCATTTTAGGTAGAGTAGATAAGCCTTGATGGAAGAAAGATGGTATACTCTTCATCTCAGAGATATGCTAGTGCTTTTGTACTTTAACCAAACTTCAGGCTGGCACAGAACAAGCCCAGTTTACCACATCTGCACCACTTAGTATAGTTTGTACGTCTTACTAATAGAACTTAGTTTTACTAACCAGAGGGGGTTAGATGGATTTCCTTACCAATAAAGGGGGAGAATGCTGGTACATTTCTATTTAATTAAAAGACCTGAAGTGATACTAAATTAAATTTTTGGTAGTGGTCAGATGAGAACCAACTACTTTTGCTACTTGCAAAACAGAACAGCAAATGTCAAAGCAAGTCTCCACATAGACTGGGATTATATAACATACTCTCTTGTTACTGCTTTGAAACACTGAGTTTGCTGGTTCGAACAACTTTGAGGCTAAATTCACAAGGGAATTTAACAGGTTGCAGTGTTATGCGTTTAAAAAAAAAAGTTTAAAGTCACAATTATGGTATTTATTAGGCACTCAGATGGTTCTGTGAGGGAAAGGGGGCACTCTCATTATACCCAGTAATGAGGACATTGTCTAAAAGTGCAAGACCTTTCCTAGTTCCTAGGACAGAGATTCACTCTCATCATCTTCATGGAAAGGGTTTGAATGCAATTCACATATTGCAGCCCCTGTGTAATTCCCACTTGTTCTAGCTTAAAAATTAATTTATACACAAGCTACTACAGATAACAGATTCTCTCTAAAATCCACAGTAATCTGGCAATTACAACATAATAATGTATCACAGGGCTTAATACATGGTAACTAGGTTAACACTCAGCAGTGTAAACAACTGAGCAGTGGGTTTGGGGACATTCACTAGCCAAAATTTACTGGACTAGTCATGGGCTTTGAGGACTGAGAGTTGAGCAGAAGTACTTTCCTGTGGCTGCAACATGTTCTTCCTTTCCAGAAGAAACCTGTACCATAGGGCTAGCTTTAAGGAGAGCCAAGATGAGTCATTTCCTACAAATTAGCTACCTGATATCAAACCACTTTCATGCATTAGGTCATACATAGAAAAGAGGTTCTCATCCAAGACTGGCACATGAACAGCAGCATGTTTTAGAAACTAATAGAATAATAAACTAGAGAGCATCCTTTTAAGAAGAAAATGGACCAGGCAAGAGAAAATAGGGGGAGTTAACAGGTGTTCTGCACAAACTGGAAAGTTTTGTTCCAAGGATAAGTCAATCCTCATTTTTAATTAAAAAATAAATCGAGCCTGCAGTTCTACTTCACTGCTGGAAGAAATGTGTGTCATAAGGAACATATTTAATTGCAACTTCTGTCCAAGTTTCAAGAGTTGCAGCCTGAACTTACATTCTTCATTGGAGCTGCTCTCCCACAGGAGAAAGTGAAGAGCAGGCTCAGCAGCACTTAAAGAAGTGTGTCAGACATTTTTCCCAAGACAGAAAGGGACTGTCAGGTGAAGGTTGAGCAGCTAATGAAGCTAACTCAACTGCCCAAGAGTGATGCTGAAGCAGTCTGACAAAGCTTTATCCTGTGACACAAACACAATAAAAAGAAATACAGGGTAGGTGGCACGGAGATGAATATTAATCAGCCTTGTGTTACAGCTACTCACTTCCTTGGCAGAAAATTAAAGCTCTGAATGATTGCTAAGCCGGTAGAGGTTAGCCATCTTCTGAGGACTTCATTACTGCCTCTATCATGACAGCTTCTGCTTCAGGAAGCTCTTCAAGATCAGGTCTGAGCTAACTCATTTTAAGTTGAAAGAATATGAGTAAAAATAGCTTTCCCACCTCTAAGTGGAAGTTGTAGCAATTCATCTTTTCTGCCCACTCAGTGAAAAGAACTAAACAGATTTGCACAAGCAAGTTCTAGTATAAGCTAGTCTCGTATCTTTTATTAATGCCATTGCTGTAGAAACAGATTTGCACTATTATCTGTCATTTACGATCATGAACTAATTGAGAAGTAGTCTTTAAAGAGGTTGTAAAACTTCTTTGAGCTTGATTATCCCAAATGCTTGTAGATTATGTCAATTTGTATTACAGGCAGTTATCTTCTGTGACTGAGAACTAATTAGCCTTAACCCTGTCTATAAATCTTCAGGATAATCAAGCTTAAAGTTATTTCACTACCTCTTTTAAGAGACTACAGTAAAAAACAATTTAATCATTAATTTTTATAGTCTTTACTTTGTGGATAAGACTTCACCCATTGATGTTCCACTGGTGCCAAAAATGCTGGAAGCACCAGCAGAACTATCTTTCCTATTCTCCTACTCCTATTGTCTTAGTATTTCTATGCACTGTGTAAATAGTTTGTATTAATTGTCTCCATTGCTGCTTTCCACCTCAAGCTCAAATCCTTACAGACATAGCGTTTGCTTGAATTAGATTGTGTCTTTCTGTAGCTGGTTGTAACACTCATGCTTGTCAAAAGCTTTAATCCAAAACCAGGCTTCTGATGAAAAAGTCTGCAAACAAACCACTGTTCTATAAGTCACTGCTGCACCCAGCACGTGCTCCACATCCAGACAGCTTGGCTCATCGCATCAGGCATGCTGATGAACTTGCTGAAGGCCACATGTTTCCACAACAGAAACTTAGGCAGTTCTCCCAATAATTTTCTATTTTTGATGCTTCCTCTTATGTTGTTCTTTAAATAACTCCATCTAAATACAACTGTTCAGTTTAAAAACTACAGCATCAAGTCAAAAACATAGTCCAGCCAGAAGTATCTCCCTGTTACACAAAGGTAGAGCAATGGCAAAGGGATTCAGTTGCATCCAGCCAGCCCCAAAACTTCAGGCTACAGACAAGTAATTAGGGCACAGAGCGTAAAAGGACAACAAAAATCTCAACCAAACACACACTGAGGGAAGGAAAGAGAAGTAAGCTACAGCAGCTGACTGCCAGCCCTGCTATCTAACAACAAACATATGCAAAAACCAAAAAAGACATTTATATGTATCTGCATTAACAGACTTCTGTTTATAAAATGGAAAAGTTTTTATTTTATAGATAAATAGGATGGTGATTTTTAAAGTTAGGAAACAACACAGCTTAAAAGCTCTGACTCCCGAAGATATTACAAGTCAGAGTTCATACTTTTTTCTTAATCCAGCATATTAAGATGGCAGCTTCCTCCTTTTCATATTGCACTTAGAATTTAAAACCTTCCTGTAAAGGCTATGTTGTTTTCAGGTCCTAGCACCGATGCTGGCATTTGAAACCAGTGTCTCAAAATGTCTCCAAATGCAAACAGAAAGTTTAAGGTGTTGTAACTGCCATGCTTACACATAGCAACACTGAAAATAGCGTTCTCTTTCCAAAGCAAGAGAAGGCTAATATTCTCCAGGATTCCCTTAGTCAGAAATTGATTAGCATTTGTGATTAGGTACTGACAATCACATACAATTGAAATGATAATCGAGCAATTTAGTTCATAATTGTACTGGGCCTATTGCTTTTCAAGAGTGTATTTTGCACTGTTTTCACATTTGGAAGGTTATTTCCATCATGGCTGGCTCAAAAAAATAGTTATTCTAAGAAGCAGCAAAAAAGGACAAGAAGAAAGAACAGATTCAATATTATTCAGAATACACAATCCAGTAGTTACAACTAAACGCTCTGCCAAAATAGCACTGAAAAATAGAGGTTGAAATTATGGTAAGAAATCTCTGTGGAATTTCCGTATGACTGAACAAATTTGCATTCATTGGAAGAATGAGAAGGTGGTATCATCTTCAAATTTCTGGAAGAAACATAGTTATCTGTCTTACAACCAGTTTGTAGCATGCCCCCAACATAACACCAGTTAACTTTCTCAAATTCAAAGTTTTTTGTAATACATCAGTGCTCTCAGAACAGTTTTGCATCATGTCTGGAGTGAAATTAGAATGGTAAGAAATTCCAATCACTTGTAATTTTATCAAAGGAAATTTCTATAGATAGAAGGAAACACAAATGAAGTTTTGTGCAGACTACAGGTCAATGCCAGCATAAGCTGCTTTTGACATTGTAGGAAAAGAGTTTAAAGCACCAACCTTCAGGCCTATGCCACTCCTTCCTGTCTATGTACTACAATATGGTACTGTTGTGGTCACTGAAAAAAAAGAGTACACTACCACAGGCAAAAAAAGTACCTTTTTCCCTTTAAAGGTTCGCACAAACTTTATTCTTTGCTTCCTGTACTTATATCTAAACTGATTTTTAAAAAATTCATTAAGAACCAGCACTGATGTAGATATTACTTAAAAAAAAAAAGAAAAAGCAAAGAACTGTGTTAACTGCAGCTTTTATAATCATATTCTCATTTTTTTTTTCCATTTACATTTACCACAAAAAAAGTAGCTTTTCATTGATTTTACTCCAAGGGAAAACAGAAAATCACTTTTTTGCACAGAGGAGTAAAGTCATGGACCAGAAACTATTTCCCCACAGGATGTTTCAGATGGAGTGCTGCAATTTTGCATCATTAAGGCAAAATGAGGAATACTTCCATCAAGTGTCACATAGGGCTCTTCCTCTAGCCATTCTGATAGACCCATATTTAAAAACCTTTGTAGTTACTTTTTTTTTTAAATAGAAAACAGTCACTCTCTTCGTTGCTTAACAGTTCGAAAGAAAAGGCTCTTTCCAGCCTTCATTCAGAAGTTCAGTTGTGATTAGATCAGGCATATGCAATTGCTTCAAAACAGCTACAGAAACTAGAAATTGAACTAAGTGTCAATCAGTTGTAATCTACTGATCTGATTAGAGGCCTTCACAAATGTTTGATGACGATTGCAAATAACAGCCAAGCAGATAGGAATGATGCAATACCCAACAGTTTTGGGGTCAGCTCTTGTACAGGAATAGAGGAACAAGAACATCTGTAAATATGGTATTAAAAATATTATAGTCCACAGCCAAAAAGGCAAGGATAGCAGTCGTACTTTTACGGAGTGCATCCATGTGGATCCTTCCTGTGGTTCCTTGGGGTGTTGCTGAATGTGCTCCAGTGCTAGTTTGTTGTAAGTCTCATTGATTTCAAAGACGTAATAAAAAGCTGCAGCACTTGCTAACAAGTACAACCCCACACCAATCCATCCCATCCTCTGGCGGAAGTTCATCATTCTCCATGCTCTGCACCTGGAACAAAAGGCAACATACACATTCAGTACAGCTTGGAGAAAGAGGACACAGATTAAGCTTGGTTTTCCTGTTAACTTTTTATAACTTTTCATTACACATTAGTAAAAACAGCACACACATCCATTTCAGAAGAGCTGAGTTCTCTCTGCGTCAGAAATCATACTACAATGCCAGCAACAGGCTAATGGTAATTACATACAACGCTCCATCAATGGCTCTGGCCAGTTTAGGGCCTGCTAGCTATGAAGTTATACCAGGCTAAAGTCAAGTACTGAGTGAACAAAACAGAAATCATTAATTGGGTAAGTTACTTAAACCATCTGCCCTCAGTGTCTCTAGCCGCAGGGTGGGGATAATACAAGACTTTCTATAAATTCAGAAAGTTTGTAAAATTCTTTTGACATCTGCAAGTCAAATATGCTGCTAGCCAGCCAGTAACAGGAGCATCACTGGTCCTGTAAAACATCCAGTTTTACTACGCTCTAGCTTAGTGCCCCTCTATGAACATATAAAAGGTTGCTTTCAAGCTAAAGGTATGTATTTGTACCCATTTGCACACATGATGATACCTGCGTGAACAGTTGCAGTATGCCTTCTGGAGAAAAGGAGTTGAGCATTTGTACTAGTAACTGACTCAGTGCAGAACAAACCAGAGACCAGTCAACTGGCACTTTTCAGAAGCAGCACAAATTATTGAGACACCACAGATACTACTGGGCTCAATTTCAGCTGCTTTAAGAGCTCCAGCTGGCTGTACGGGTCTTGGTGACTTGAAACACTCTTCAAACCAGTCACAAACACTCTAGTTGAAGTACTTCCAAGAAGTCATCACCACCTTCCCTCAAAATAGCCCTTGGGCAGGGCAAGGAGAACCAGTGCTTCACCACAGCTGCTTAAAGTTCTCCAAACAAATACGCTTTTTCAGACTTGGGGTTTTATGTTTCCTACTTTTTTAAAGGGAGGGGTAAAATCAATTGATACAGTACCGTTTTAAAGAAAATATATCAGGCTTTAAAAATACTAGGCAGAAATCATCATTTAAGGATGACTTATGTGTACAGAACATAACTATTAACGGAAGTATGAGAGATTTTACCCTAACTGATACAAAAATCACTACACGTTTCTAAACCCCTCTCCCTGAGGCTAGACTAATTTGCCCAGTTAGCAATCTTGACAGACTTCCTGGTTTTCTGTATCTGAAGGATATCCTCAATCCTGACCTGACAGAATCTGATCAGGGTCTATCCTGCAGAAGTTGTTCTGGCCCTCACACTGCTGCATGTATGGTGGCTATGAGTCAAACATACAGCAACAGTAAATACCTGAGTGTACCATTACTTACATCTGTGACCAGCTATTTGTTGTTTAGCTTATCCTTCCATATAACTTAACAGTATGCTTTCCTTTAATACACCAAGCTAATAGTTTTAGTAGGACAACTTAAAAATTTGTGGAAGAAGCTGTTAATCCACTAGGTAAAAATTTAAATACCAGAATCCCTGTTTACCCAATAGCTAAGTCACTGTCTATTTTTTTCCAGTAGTTACAGTATTTTAGAGACAGATGACAGTGGTCACCTTCAGAGAAAATAAATCTTCACCAGGAATGCACACACTGAAAGCATAAATACTAACAAAACTGCAGTAGAGTTAAGGAGCTAAACACTAGTTGCTCATTCTCCCACCCTTGCTAGGCAGCAGTAGTCACAAGAGAAGCCTTATCTCTGGGTTACACCGAGAGAGGCAGAGATAACGCTGAGAGTTTCCTCATTCCTATTTTCCGTTTCGAGACACTGTTTTTAATTGTAGCTTTCGGAGACACCCGCGATGGTTATCCGAGTCGTCCACCCCCATTCCGCGGGCGCTCCGGAGCTCTCCTCCC
>NW_010551745.1:0-13358 GCF_000687285.1 Phaethon lepturus
GGGCTGATGTGGCGGAAGCGGGTGATTCCGTGCGGGCCCCGCTTTCCTGTTCGGCCGGTTCCGTGGTGTGTCCGGGCGGGAGAAGGAGGGAGGGGATGGGGCCCTCTAGCCGCCTGACGGCGGGCTGCCCTTTCACCGCTAGCGGCTCTGCGGCGGCTGCGGGACCAACGAGGAGAATAAGCCGCTTGGCTGAGAGACTTTTTGACAAGATCCGGCAGCAGTCAGTTTGGGAGTCACGACTGCGAAGCAGGAAACTTGTTTCTGACCCGAGGAATAGAAGTAGACGGCTTGGGTTTCTCTGCACGCCCCTTGCAAGCCGAATTAGGCAGCCTCTAGCAGAATACCCTGTTTCCCTCTTTTCCTTTGCTCACCTCAAATCTGAGACGGTTTGTGTTGCGAAAGCAAAAAGAAGGTGTAGTGTTCAGGCATGATGTTCTAGTGCAGTATCTGTTAAATACGGAGTGGTGGTAGAGCTGGATCCGTCAGTGACTTCCTGCCTCCTACTGCACTGTTTTGCATAGCTTATTTTCCTTGGTAGTTGTAAGGAAATCTTGGTGACTTGAAACGTGCTGTAAGTTGGTCTCCACTCTGTGCTGGACTGACTGGGAGCCACAAGGATTTCTCGAGGTAACAGCCTGCAGAATCAATTCAGAGCAGGTTCTACAGCATTTGTTAGAATGGCTTAGCAGCTGACAAGATCAGAAGGGCCTGATGGAAGGTATGGGTGCTAGTGCTAGATCGCTGCTAAGGAGACTAACTTGGCATGTTTCTTCTTCCTCCACATTCCAGAGCTGACGTTGCTTTGATTGGACTGGCCGTGATGGGTCAAAACCTTATTTTGAACATGAACGACCATGGCTTTGTGGTAAGCGAAGGAAAACGTTGTTCGTAAGGGTTGAATCGTGAGCGCTGGGGGTGGGAGCATTTTGTGGGCTTTTTTGTTGGGTTTTTTCCTTGTGATGGTCTAATGGGTGTTATTTCCTCCTTTTAGTTATAACCTAGGCTGCCCTTTGTCCCATTTCCAGAGAAAAACAGCAGTGCATGCCTGTACTCAGCTAGCCACCTGGTGTGTTAGTTATGTATGATTTCTCCCTAAAGCGTCCTTTGGGTTTGGCCATTAACCGTAGATTCCCCAGGCACTTGCAAAGACATGCTGCAGATTCATTTCTGCTCTGTGTCTTTAGGGAAGGTGGAAGTGGGAGAGCACGTGATGTTGTTGAACCTTGCTTATATAATTTGTAGTCAGAGCTAAAGTAACTGTTCTGTTGGTAACTTTTATTAATGTGTTTTCTTGCTCCCCCAGGTTTGCGCTTTTAACAGGACAGTTTCCAAAGTAGATGACTTTCTGGCCAACGAGGCCAAGGGAACCAAAGTGATTGGTGCTCACAGCCTGGAAGAGATGGTCTCGAAGTTAAAGAAGCCCCGTCGCATTATCTTGCTGGTGAAGGCTGGAAGTGCAGTGGATGACTTCATCAATAAATTGGTGAGGCAAACATTCTTTCTACCTGTGGCTTCTTGCTGTCTTTTGGAGAAGTTTCCTCTGGAAGTTCTCAATTATTCATCATTAATGAGGTTTTGAATGCATGGAGAAAACGAAAATGCTGATTTATTTTTGGCAGGTGCCATTGTTGGAGACTGGAGACATCATAATTGATGGTGGGAATTCTGAGTATAGAGATACCACGGTAAGCCTGTTTTCTGCCTGAAGTGGATCAATAAAATACACATGATTTTTTTCTCCTCTGTTCATCAGAATAGTCAGTCAATAAGATGCCATCTTCCCTCTGCTCAGGGAAAGCCAAACAGTTACCTCTGCAAAACTAGATCATGCAGCCTATTAAAAAACAATTGTTACAGTAGTTAAGGACTGTTCTATAAGTATATTTTTGTAGAAGTTGCCCAGATCATCAAAGAATATTTTTATTGACATCTCTCTAAGAGTGAAGGCATTTAGCAAATTTCCGGTAACAATCTTAAAGAGTTTTCAAGGGGGTTTGAAAATCTAAAGATATTTGTAGATATGTTGTTTTATCTCAATCCTACATGACCATGGGAATATCCAGTAAGACAGAACTGCTGATTTGGCTGTCTTGGTAATGAAAACAGCAGAGGAATTAACCTGTTTTAATTAAAAAAACAAACAAAACAAAAAACCAAAAAAACCACTTGCTTTGTGAGTATAAAAGTTATGTTAGCATATCTGGATGCTTACATGAAAAAGTTGCATTCACATCAGTACTTCTGAATCTTAGAAGGGGTGCTGGTATTAGTCTTTGTGCTCTGACACCCTGATCTTGGATGAGTAAGTTGGCCACGCAGAGTAAAAAAACAGGTGCTAAATGAGGATTCATACTTGGGGAGCTTGCAGCTCCCCTTAGAATCTCAGCCTGTGCTTCTCTCCCGCTCAGAGGGAATTAGTTTCCTTTATAGTTGTCCGTGCTTGCACCTTCACTCTGCAATGAACTCGGCAGCTCCACCTTGGGCCTAATCTGCCTCCCCCACATCTTTGCACACAGCATGTATCGCCTGACACTTAATTCTGGGCCTTTTCCAGCCTCAGTACTGCTCTTTTCTAGCCGGTGCTTATAAGGACTTTGTTTTCTCAGCATGTCTTTTGCAAGGATCCATCTCAAAGCAACAGGAAGTTTCCTAATGTTCACTTTGGTGTAGGTACAAGCTTTCTCTAAGGTCTTCTAGCATGTCCAAAGCAGAATTGAAAACCTAATTTTAGCTCTGAATTGCTAACCTTTGTTTGTAACGCTCTGGCATTAAAAGAAATGAAATAATGCTGCTCTGCTGTTTGCTCCAGAGACGCTGTAAGGAACTACAGGAAAAGGGCATCTTATTTGTCGGAAGCGGCGTTAGTGGTGGAGAGGAGGGGGCCAGATATGGTCCTTCACTCATGCCAGGAGGAGCCAAAGAAGCCTGGTAAGCATGAGCTAGTGTGTTATTCTTCAGAATGGTCTGCAACAATCGTCTTCTATTCACATTGAGAGCTGAGGGAGGGAAGGAGGCGGGCGTGGGTGTGGAGAGAACAAGATACGTTGCCATCTCACTTCCTCAAGGCTCAAGATTTCTCGACTTAGCTGCGGTCACAGGGCAGTGCTGAGTTTTCATGGCAGGCAAAACAAAGGCAGATTTTTCTTCCAGGAATTCACAGGCAAAAGTAGTACCTACAGAAACCTGAAGGGAGAAATGTGTCCCAGGGCAGAAAGGAATTTTGCTTGAACTTTAAACAAATACTATTTCTTGATTATGACTTTTGTTTTGGGGCCCTACACGCTTGGAAAGCTGTTAACCATGAAACGGGCAGAAGCAAACGTCCCTGCAGTGAGGCACATTATAAAAGGAGGCTTCAGTGATGTTTGTACTGACTATTGAATACATTGATTTTTTTACAAGTTTCTGCCATGCTGCCCTGCTGTTTTGTACTCACGTTGCTGTAAAGGACTGTGTATCAATGTTTGTATTAGACTTTATCCCTGGTTGCTCATTCTCTCTGTAAATGTAGACAGAAAAGGTGTGTCGAGGCTTTGCCTGAGCATTAGAATCTCTTAAGTCCCTGTCCATTTGCGTTAGCATTTCATACCAATATCAGCCTGTTCAAACTTGATGGCACAAAGCCAGAAACAGCATAACAGTAGTCTGCTGTCTGATCACCTTTTTGCCATAAAGAACTCAGTAAAACAGCTTCTATCTGCCACCCTTACCTGACCTTTCTTCCCCCTGCTCTCTCACAGCACCTGCAGCCCATGTGCCACCCATGCTCCTTTCCCAGCGGTCGCTCTAGGTTGCTCCAAACTTGGCATTCTGTAATGCTTTCCTGTTGGCTAAGCAATTTACTACACTTCAGGAGCCTGGCAATGACAAAAGCTCCTAATTACTGCAATAATGCAAATAACTATATTCTGACTTGCATTTGTGGAGTTTCTTTGCTCCCTCCCTCTCCTCCTCCAGATCACCCTGGATTTTTCTTGTGGCTCTAGAACACAATGGTATTTTCCTTCAGCTCTGCCACTGATCCTCTCTAAGCATGAGCCTGTATCATAATCTGCCTCTATTTCCCCATTTCTAAAATGGAGAAGATAATATTTGGGCTCCTTCAGGTACATTAAGCTTGTCTGCACGGTGCTGTAAGCGTGACGTGGGCTGTCCCCATTTCTTGCAAACAGTGTCTAGTTCTGGGTAAAACATACGTTTTATTTGACATTGCTGTGTGCTGGGTTATCAACCTGCCAGCATGCCCTCACCCCAAGCTGCCTTTAGGCAGGTTAAAGGAGGATGCATCATACTGATGGGTATTTATTTTTTTTCTTGTGGTGTTTGTGTCCTCTGCCTATCTGCTGAGGCGTATTATTTCTCCCCACAGGCCCCACATCAAGACCATATTTCAAAGCATTGCTGCTAAAGTGGGATCTGGGGAACCTTGTTGTGACTGGGTAAATACTTATTTGATACTGACCTTAAGCACAGATCTAACTGCAAGTTAGGTGGTTTGGTTGCCGAAGCTCATGCATGTCTGTCCGTAATAAAATCAGCGACATTAGTGGTTTGATTTTCTGGCTGACTGCATTCAGTTCAAATCTACCACCTCTGATAACTTATCCCATACAATGGAAAGACAAAGTTTTATGGCTGGGTCACATGCTGGGGGAGCTGAATGGATCTGTGACCCACAGTGTTTTCGGTTAGCACGGGGGTTTAGTAATTAGTTACTTCCTTCCTTCCTTTAGGTGGAAGGAAGCCATAAGCAGTTACTAAACACTGGAAGTGGTGATGACACTGTTGCTGATGGCATTTTTTGATGTTTCCTGACAGGTAGGAGATGAGGGTGCTGGCCACTTTGTGAAGATGGTGCACAATGGGATTGAATATGGAGACATGCAGCTGATCTGTGAGGCCTATCACCTGATGAAAGATGTGGTGGGCATGGAGCATGATGAGATGTCAAAGGTGATCTGTAGTTTTTTGTGTCTTGCCTTCTTGAGCCATGGTATCTGTCTGCCGTTGATGGAGGCAGCTGGGCTTGGGTAAAGCTGCTGTGTGCACATGAAGTTAATTTTTCTGACATGCCTTCTGCCAGGGGCAGTGCACAATATCCTTGAGCTTCAAATGAGATAGGGAGCAGCAAGCACTAACACCTGAATGTTTATAGAAGTTGTCTAAACTCTCCCATTCTGTAGTTGACTTCTACCTAGGAAAGACCTTGCGTAGAGTTATGCCTACTTGCCTGAAAAAAGCTAGTAAAACATTGAGCATTATAATGAAATCTTGCAAAGACCTTGTTGAAGCAAGTCAGTGGGTATGATGTGTCTTGAAAGAGGAGTTGTGTTTCCAGCCTTTGGTGCCTGTGATGATAGGCAACAGGACAGGCTGTGCCTCTGCCTTCCCAGTTGGATATGGGTGCTCTGCAGCTCTGGGTGCTCTTTCTGGTGCAGGGCTCCTGCACAGTGGCCTTTCAGCAGTGCTGAAATCATTGGTAGATGTGGCAGGGTACCAATAACCAGTTACTGAGATGATATGACCCCCTTCTGTATATATGTGTACATATATCAATAAATCAGTTGATATATACAGTAGATACATAGTAAATTGGTGTATGTGTATATATACGCTTTTTCTTCTTTTCCAGGTATTTCAGGAATGGAATAAGACAGAGCTGGACTCTTTCCTGATTGACAGCACAGCCAATATTCTCAAATTCAAAGACAGTGATGGCAAATACCTCCTCCCAAAGATTAAGGACAGCGCAGGACAAAAAGGCACAGGGAAGTGGACAGCCATTTCTGCCCTTGAATATGGAGTCCCTGTCACACTCATAGGTAACTGGTTCTTCGATCTGGCCCCTTCTTTCCTGCCTGCATGTACCACATCACAGTAAGGAACATGGTAATAGGTAATCTCGGAAATGATCTCCTACTAGGGCTTGGCTTGCAGAATAGGCTCTTCTAGGTGTAGCTGTTGCAGTCTTTCTGCCCTTGAGAGCTGTTACTGTTTTTCTCTGCTGGGCTTGTTTTTACCTTGTTTCCCAAATGTCAGTAGTACTGGTACCATGCCTTTGTCCATGCTGTCTTTGCAGTGCTGATGTTGACTTGGTGACAGGTGAATGTAAGTGCCGTGCTAGAAGTGTCATGCTAGATTGATGCCACGTTCCTCTCGGTAATCCTCCACCTTATTTGCTACTCCAAATCCCATCACAGCCTTTAAAACGTTTAAAAAAGGTGGGATGGGGCAGGACACCCTCAAAACCTTGTTGCTTGACCACTGCTTGATAAGTACTTAGACTTCTCTGAAGGCATAAGAATTATTTTTCAGATATCTACTGAAGTCTTCTGTTTCCATGTTTCAGTATAACTTAGCCAACCCAGCATTAGTGTGACTAAATAGGAACATGAAGGCCAGACTGTATTATGGGTTGAGGAGCAGAGACAGGTTTTTTTGAGAATAGCGGCAGGCTGCTGCCCTATGATGGCGGCTGCTGTTTTTCTACCGCAACAGTTGATTGTGGTGGTTTTTTTATGCACTCTGGACTGCTGCTGGTTTTTGTTTTGTGGTTATATGGCTGCTGATCCAAAGCCAAACTAGGATGATGGAAACATAATTCAAAGCAATTACAAAATACATCCCTAAAGTGTGAGAATTTACCTGCTCACATACATAACAGTCTCATTACCTACCCTTTTATATAACCTGGCCTCTGAATGGAATTGTGACACAGGAGTTATAATACATCTCTGACACATGTAGAGTGCTCTCTTACTACAGGTCCAGTGTAGACTTTATTGTTGAATAAATAAATTGACTCAACAGGTTCTTTGCTTTTGGATTTGCTTTTATTTTCCTGCTTTCTCTACCTCTTTTTCCTTGCCTTGGCTGGTCAAGTCCGGTTGTATTAGAAGATAAGAAAAACTACATTCAGTAGGCTAAAAGAGAGTAACTGCAGTGACAGCTATCAGAGAAACATGGCTGCATTCCAACAACATTATTTTTACAAAATAAGTTTTGTAAATCATTGTAATATTCTACTACAGCTATAGTCTTTTCAGTTTTAGGCTTGAAACAGGGTTTCTCGCTTGTGCTGTTAATATCCTGCTGTTTGGGGCTTTTGCAGAGATCAAGGGTGGAGGAGACACTCCCTCATTAGTCCCCTGCGATGCCAGGGGAGCATTGTTAGGTAATGGTGAGTTGACAGGGGGAAGTACGTGCAATAGCTCTTGTGCAAACATGGCCTTTCTTAGGGCAGTTGCTGTGTGTGTGGTTTTACTGCATAAGCATGACTTGCAGACTTCTGCTTGTAAAAGCAGAGTCATGCTACTCCTGCTCTTTCCTGATTTTCCCCACATACGTCTCCTCCCCAGTGTAGAAGGAAGTTTTTGCAGAAATGAAGAGGAGCCAGTTCTGATTTTGATACGGTCTGTTAATCCTACTGCAGAGAGGATCCAGAATCTTGTGAAAACATTACTCATATTTTTTTGGGTTGGTTTGTTTTAATGATTTTTTTTGGTGGTGGTGGTTTTGTAATTCACGATTCACTTAAAAGGTGGAAGAACAGTTCAGTATGAAGACTAAATGATAATTTTAAATAATTTAAATAAATACTTGATTGCTTTCCTTCTGAGACCCTGAAAAGGAAATTTTTTTTTTCCGTTCAACAATCCCATCTTCAATTGCAAATAAGTACAACTTAAAACAGCATGATTAGGAATTGAATGAGTCAGATCAAGAGATTGGCATTCAGGCTTTCTCTTTAAGAGCTGAAGATACTGCTGGGCTAACTCCTTAGCCCTGGTGAACGACTTTTAATAACCTGCTTAGTGATGTTACAAAACTTTCTTATGGGCTTCTGAATACTGGTCTTATGGGCCTACCAGACTGTAAAACTTATTTCCTCTTGTAAGTTAACCTGCTGTTTTATTCTTGATTTTAATTGCTTTTATTTTGCATGTGTGCATTTCAGAGCACATCTGGTTAATGTGAGTTGGCATTTATGCAACAGCTTTTTATCTTCAAAGCATGATACAATAACTAGTGAAGTCTTTGGTTTTGCCTGTGCCTAGACTGCAGTGCAACACTGTCTTTTATAAATAGGAAAAGATTTTTAAGTAAATTCTTAGAACTAAGAGCTGGTGAAGGTTCCTGAGGATAAATTTTCATGTGGGTGACTTTTGGCTTTTTTTTTTTTTCTTTATCATTTGAAAGCTGTATCAGTCAGTATTTACCCAGTGGTTATGCTGACTGGCAGTTTGGTCCCTCAGTAATGCTGTTGAAATAATTAATTTGTATACCTCTCTTCCCGTGTGACTCTGTTCCACTGTGTATGTAGCTCATCGTTCAGTGGCGCGCTCAGTGTGTGCTTGAGGACAAGTATCTCAGACCTTAACAGTGACGCTGAACTTTCTAATTTTCCACCCTTTCCTACCATACTTAAAGGTGAAGCTGTGTTTGCACGGTGCCTGTCTTCCCTCAAGGATGAGAGAGTACAGGCCAGTAAGCTGCTGGATGGGCCTAAAATGACGCAGTTCAGTGGGAACAAGAAGGCCTTTCTGGAGGACATTCGCAAGGTGAACCATTGTGTTTCCCAGAGTACTGTATTAAAGCTGCATATCAAAGTTGGTTTTGGATGCTGTAAACCCTGATGAGGACCTCTTGTGTTTACATTTCATGACAATTGGTTTCTGCTTTCAGCCATCCCATTGTGCATTGTCTAGTGGTGTCCACAAAGCACAACGTGACCAATTCCTTTCCTGATCAAAGAACAGTCCTGAGGAATTCGAGTCTAAGCCACAGTGGGCACTGATAACTAGCTGGGGTGCGGACTTCATAATTCATGTACAGGGGCTTACTTTTTTGCCCCTCAACACTCCTGTCTTCATAATGGGCATAACACTCTTGATCTTTCTCTGTTGAGACCAAACTGTACAATAATTGGAAAGGATACTTTGGTTCTCACATACCTGGAATATGGCTACTGTACTCAACCCTGATGAGGTGGATGAAATAGAGCATGCAGACTGTGAAGTTTCTCGTTCAACTTTGTGGTACTTCATGTGGAATGTGAATTTGTTTTTCTAGGCCCTGTATGCTTCCAAGATTATCTCATATGCGCAAGGCTTCATGCTGCTGAGACAAGCAGCCAAAGAATTTGGCTGGACACTGAATTATGGTGGCATTGCACTGATGTGGAGGGGAGGCTGCATCATCAGAAGGTAATTAAGATGAGGAGGTAATTTAGTTGCTAAGGGGAGAAGAGCAGGCAATTTAGTTTATGCCGTGCTAGACTGATAAGCCTAGAGATTTTCTTGGAAAATCCATGGAGTTAATCTGCTGCTAAGATACAGAGAGGCTGTTTCTGTAGATGGCACTAAAGGTTACCAGATGAAGCCAATCTTCTGGTGGCTTAGCTACTGCAGATTTTCTTTGGTCTTTGTTTTGTTTGCATCTTTCTTAATGTTTGGAATCTGAGTCTGGCCGAGTCAAATTTTGGCACTGTTAAGTTTTGGATTCTGGGCCTTTGTTGGAAGCTATGAAATTTTATTCTTGGTTTACGTATGTTCTGCCTAGTGTGTTCCTGGGAAAAATCAAAGATGCTTTTGATCGAAACCCTGAACTCCAGAGTTTGCTGTTGGATGATTTCTTTAAGACAGCTGTTGAAAACTGCCAGGTGAGTTTCCAAGGAAGGAAGAGCATAAAAACAATAGTTTACAGTCTGGACTTCTTCAGCTTCTTTCCCAGGAGTTACCTTCACAAGTATATTTAGACTGAAAAATGAAAAGGTAGAGAACATCCTTGAAACCTATTTATATAGTGTCCTTAATCCCAATGATCTCTAAACAATACTTAAGCTCTTTGGGACTGTGTACATGTATCTGTACACACATAATGTATGGGCATAGGAATTCATCATCTATGGCCTCAAGGTACCCTTCTTTAGTAGAACATATCAGTTTTACAGGATCTGTACAGGAAATAAACTACATAGTTGGAGCTGTATGAAATTGAACACGAAAGGTACTGTGATGAGGTAAGCTCTACTGAGGTCCAAATTAGAATGTTGCCAGACACCAGGTTTAGTGACCTGTCCTTGAAAAAATGTCTACAAATGCCTCTTGCCTCTGTTTCATCAGAAAGTTGAAGAATGTTAGTTCTAAATGAAGAAAAAAAAAACCCAAGGGCGTTGCATCACTGAAGCACTACTTTATAAATCAGCATCCAGATACATCAAGCAGTGAACTGAGGTCTTGTGTAATGTTGCAAGGTATATTTGTACCGTCAACCTAAAGATAATACAGGAGCAAACAAACATGTAGTCCTTCTTGTGTCATGGTTCTTTTTGATACTAGCCAAGCTACTGTTAGAAACGTAAAGTTTCCATTTTAATATTACAGAAGAGCCTGAGGCAGAAATCTAGGCATTCAGAAGAAACACAATGTCAGGAAAAAATGTCTAGCCTGTGTGAACATTCTTATCACTGCCCGGTATCTTGTGCCTACTGTGCACTTGGATTTCAGCTGTACAGAGTATAAAGCTCTGTTCTATTACCATTGTTTGCAGTAGCACCAAAATAACAGTGTTCCAGACCCATGATCATTAGACCTAGGTCTGTCCAAACAGTGTCCTGATTCGGATGGAGATGACAGGCAGAACTAAAAACAGATTATCTGACCAACAAAGAAGTCATATATTGTCACTAATAATTCTTTTAACTGAAGCTGAATATTCCATGCAGGTTACTAAATCAGATGTACAGTTGAAATGAGGATTATCCACATGTCTGCCTGAAGTATCGTGCCTCTTATCTGTGACCTCTTATGCCCGTGGGCGGGCTTTGTGCTGTGCTTGATTAGAGGCACTGAAAGTGCCTCAGTGTTTGCTCAGTATGTTCCCCACTGTGTTCATGCTTTTGGGACGCACTGATTATGTGAAAGCACAGCATCCTTGCTCAAGGCTGTGGTTTGATTGCATGGGAAGTATATGTCTGCACTTTTATTGTCCTGTTTGTTAACTCCATCTTGCCCGACGTTATTTTGGATCAACCTTGTTTATGTAAAATCAGGAATATACTGCTGCACTTGCTCAGACTTGGTCATGAGATTTCATAGAACGTGAAATAGCACATGCTATTACACTAGAATAGCTCATATGCCCGCACATACCTCTGAGCAAGCACTGATTAGTTTCTTTTCCCCCTGCCCCTTTCCTCTCTCCCAGGACTCCTGGCGACGTGTAATCAGTACTGGAGTACAGATTGGTATCCCTATGCCCTGCTTCACTACAGCACTTTCTTTTTATGATGGGTACAGGCACGAAATATTACCAGCTAACCTGATTCAGGTAGGTGCCTCAAATAGTGTAGCAGATCTTCTGGCTACTGAAATGTCATGTTGTTACGTAAATACTGGTCTAAAGGCCATGATGACGATATGTCTAATCAATCCAACATTGTAAAGATAAAGGCATAGATTGCTTAATATAATTCTGTTAACCGTGAAATTCCCACCAATACAATACTATGAGATGTCTGGATAAAGAATACCAGAGATATTGGTGTGACAGCGCCCAGCATGTGTTAGTATTCCGTCTGCGAACCAAGGGTAAAAATATCTTTGAATCAAAATGCTTTATAAAGAAGTCTTTGATGTGTGTAAGTGCTTGTTTTTTAGATTAGTACCTAGCAGAAATAATATGTTTGTCTTTCTACAGAATTCTTCATTACTAAATGAATGTTATAATATTGGAGGCAGGTCTTATTTCTAGTCTTCCTGTAGTCAAGTATCAGTAGGTGCAACTTCTAGTACTCATATGACTGTAATATTCATGTGTCTGTTTTGTGTGTGTGTGTTCTTATTCTAGGCTCAGCGTGATTACTTTGGTGCACATACGTATGAATTGTTATCAAAGCCAGGTGTATTTATCCATACTAACTGGACAGGCCATGGAGGAAATGTGTCCTCTTCTGCCTACAATGTCTAATTGGAAATGCTTCCTCTTGAAGCCAAGATACTGTTGATCTCAGATATTCCTCCTAGAATACCACTTCTAACTGTACTGTGCTAGAACTTGTGTTTGGACACTTTTGTAATAACTTGTGGGAATATTTCATATATATATCTCAATATATATATAACATATAAGAAAGCTAAATAAATTTGCTTATAAATGCATTGAGGTGTTTTCTTTCCACTGCTGCTGGCCAAAACTGGCTAAGATGTCTTTGTGCAGTATTTAATAGAATAGATTTTAAAATTGTAATATTTTTATTGTATTATAGTGCATAAACTCATAGGGATCAAGATAGAGATGACTGCATTTCAGTAATTGCTAAAGTGGAGAATGGCAGACACTCAGCACGGTAACACTACACAAGATTCCAGGGAGGTAAAGGCCTTTTTTGAGTTGTCATTGTTTATTCATGACAGGCAGTAGCTTGGCTCTTAAAGATTAATTCCTGTGTTCCCCTGCACACAGTCTTTCCCACTGTGAGTTCTGTTTGTTTTCTGTGAAAGGGTGAAGGGTGGGATGCATCGTGGAGAAACTTGAATGCAGGTTAAGGGTGTCAAGACTGATACTCCTGTCACCAAGCCATTCTCCCTCCAGCTGTTGTCCCCAGTTTTAAGCTCTGGTATAAACTGTTGGCTTAGCTGTGTGCTTTTGCACTCTTTTCCCCAAATCTCCCTGCTTTTCTGTCCGTGGGGAAACTAAAAACACTTCCAGTAGAATGCAAAGTTAGCTCTATTTGATATCCTCTTCCTGCAGTCCCACTGCCAGTCATCTTCAGGACTTCTGAAAGTTCACCTGGGTGCCTGTACCTTTTTTTTTTCCCCCCAAAGAACCTCTCAAATGTTAAATTTTGTGCTGTGCACTTATTTTTTTGTTAATTTTTTTCTCTATTTATTACTGCTAAGACAGCTAACTACTTAGTTTTTAGTTGAATATCTGTGTAATTAGCAAAGATTACTGTCAATTTAAAGCAACTCTTCTGCAGATTATGTTGAAAGATTTAGGAATTCCATAAAATAAATGTGTGACAAATTGCAGGCAATAGTGATAACTGGCGGGTCATGAACATTTTAGTAGTCAGTTTGCCCCAGCATTTCTGGTTTAGGTTCTCCAGCAGAAGAACTGTAATGGAAACTACCATGGTGGACGGTACGAACAGTTTTGCCAGTTTATTGCGTGCATGGGCGTTGTGTTTTGGGGGGAAAACGGGACACTCCCACCAACCTATTTTGCTGCTTAGTATGGTATTAGTGCCGTGAAAAATATTTGCTGTATCTGGAATCCCGTTGTGCTGAAACCCGATAGCTGGGGCTCCGTCAGGGTAAGCAGCGTGTGCCTCCCTGGCTTACCGGGAGCAGCGC
>NW_010551746.1:0-5173 GCF_000687285.1 Phaethon lepturus
CTAGATGACCTTAAAAGGTCCTTTCAAACCCCAAAATTCTGTGATTCTATGAAAAAGACAAGATCACCTCCCAGCTCCTACATGTGACACCTCTCATTCAAGGACTCAGCTTACAAAGAAGTGCTCCAAGGTACCTGGCCCAGGAATGTTCCCGAAGTGTGTTCTCCTTTGAACATTGATGCACAGTTTTGAGGCATGGACCCAAACCCAGGTGTCTTCTGTTGCCACTGGTTGGTGGCAAGGAAAGTGGGAGCAAGAGGGGCAGCACCGCTGAGGGGCTGGTTGACTGGAGCTCTCCAGCCCCTGGGGACAAACAGGCTATATTTCTCTTGTGACAGCTTTGTTCAAAATTTGGTTGAGTTTTTTGGGGGGGCATTATTTTTTTTAAAAGCCTGATTGGGTTTTGCTCTAAAGGAGCAAGAGACCTGTACTCAATGTCCAGATTGGGTTCATCGTATCCAGCGGCACCTCCTGCCAGGGCTGGGCAGCCGTGCTGGGCAAGGAGAAAGAGGGATTTGTTTGTGCTCAAGGTCAATCCCAGGTGAGAAAGGCTCTGTAAAAGGCTCTGCATTACAAACCTGGCCCTTATGGGCTGGCCCAGAGCAGGGGCAAGTGGTGTTGTGCAGCGGGTGCCGTGATGTGCGGCTGATGTGCCCCCATCTCTGCTGGGGCTGCAGCATATCTGGCGATGCTGCAATGCTTGTTGACGTCTGTGTGGCTGCCTGGAAAAGGAATATCTGATCAGACCAAAGCCTTGCAGCTGCCATGGGGCTCTTCATCTCTAAAAGTGGCTTCATGGTAAAAGCCTTTGACTTTGCTGCTGCCCAGGGCTCATTTCAAAGCGCAGTGGGAAGAGCTGTGTCCATCAGGCTCATTATGTAGTGTTTCTGCTCCCGGGCTCGTGCCCTGCAGTGGGCACCAGCACCCTGCTGTCGTATGGGCGGCGTAGAAACTTCCTAGGTAATGACATGCCATCAAATCTGTCACGCTGTATCAAGCGGCACCACGTGTATTTGTCTGCCTTGTCCTCATATTGACTCCGAGCTAGAGACTCCTGTAAATTAGTGCTAGGACTGCCCAGATGGCAAGCACCCAAACCACCGAAAAATTCCCCACCCCAAAACCCAAAACCTCCAGTTTTACACTTCAGTCTGCCTTTCACAGGCTGGTGGGTAAGATGGCTGGACACCCCCAGTTGTGCCTCACTCACCATGAGGACCATAGGATAATTCAGCTTGGAAGGGACCTCAGGAGATCTCTCATCCAATCTCTGGCTCCAAGCAGAGGCAGACCAGGTTGCTCAGAGCTTTATCCAGCTGGGTCTTGAAAACCTCCAAGGAGAGGCTGCACAACCTCTCTGGCCACCCCGTGCCACTGCCTGACTGTCCTGATGGGGAAATAGTTTCTCCTTACACTCTGTCTCAACCTCTCTTGTTTTGCTTATGCCTGTTGTCTCTCATCCTCTCACCATGCACCACCGTGAAGACCCTGGATCCACCTTCTCGATAACCTCCCTGTAGGCACAGTTAGGTCCCCAGGGAAGCCATCTCTTCTCCAGGCTGAATGAGCAAAGCTCCCCCAGAGTCTCCTCGCTGGCTGTTGTGGAACCACCTATGACTTACCTGTGCTGTTACCTTCCCACATGGGTGCATGTTTACAAAACAAATCCCTTAACATCAAAATGCAGTACAAGGCGATGCTGATTTGTTGAGCAGGCTGATCTCAGTTATCTTGGTGACAATTTGGGTATTATAAAGCCTGTGTAGGATAAAGCACAGATGTCTATATGTTTTATGTAAGTGTCAAAGCTTCCCATCAGTTCCACTCTATTCCTCTCATCAGCTAAATTTGATTTTATACATGGGTAAGACATTGTCTTGGGCTGCCGGTACCTGCAGGACTGTGTCCTCCTCTCACCACCTGTCTGTCCTCCCTCCAGCTCAAAGGTCTGGCGGCAAGATTAAAATCCTCCAGGCTGGTCCAAGATGAGTCCCCCCCTGCTGGCTTCTCATCTTCTTGCCTCAGTCATCTCCAGTGTCATCTCCATACCTCACCAGCTACCCAGACCTCTCTTGCTCCTGACAGCGAGCCAGAGGGAAAGCAGAGCTATCAAGAGGTTTCCGTGTTGATTCCCAAACTCTTTTATAATTTTCACTGTAGAGAGGATGGGCTCTCACATAATACACGCACCGGCTCATTCCCCATTTATTTCTGAAACACCGTATCCTAGCCGTGATAGCGTGCACACAAGGTACGGTCCTGCTCTTCTACTTACACGTTTGTTCTGGTTTTACCATCAGCGACAAACCCGTAATCTCTCCTGGGCAGGGTTTTGTTTCTAGTTCTGGTTCTCGTAGTCAGCCGCTGCAGCCTGGGGGCAATTACAGTGCTTTACACAGCTGCTGGGCGGTTTTTAGACAGAGTTTTAAGGATCGTTTTTGACTCAGAAAGCTGCAAATGGCCTGTGACCTTTCTACAGGAAATAGTACCTCTGCTGCCTTGAACCAATTGATGCCAGTTCCAAAATACCTCCTGGGCTCCCCCAGGAAAAAACGAAGCCGTTCTTCATCTGCCTTAGCAAGCATCTGGTAAAACCCTATTGGAGACAAGGCTGTTTGTAACTTTTAATGGGTCTAGTTATAACCACAGGCTTCTTACAGCCTTTAACCTGATCCACTGACAGAAACTCACAGTTGCTGGCTCTCCCCTTGGATTTTCACTGGTTCAGGCTGGAGACATGTCTAGAGTGCACAGAGAGGTGGCACGCAGTGCCCGAAGCTTCACAGAGTCCGTGCAGTATCCGTACCTTTCCCCTACCCTTTACTGGAAGCCTTTGAAGTTACGGGCTCTTTTTCACACTGCTGTTTGCTTCTGCATCACCACAAGGCTGGCGCCAGCCTGGTTTGCCCTGCAAGCTTGACACGGTGGAAATTTTATGTTAAGCTTTACAACTGCGATGTGGTGGTGCATCCTTCCAGCTTATACAAGCTACTGCCAGGGAAACACGCAGGTAATGTGATGGAACCCAGTTTTTTGCAGGAGTGGAAATTGTTCAAAACTTTTGAATAGGTGTTAAATTCACTGTAATAACTTCTCTCAGGCATCAGTCCTGCAAATGCACCGTGGCAGAGAGCGCTGGCCTTACCTGTCACATTCTCACAGCAAGCACACACTTATACAGCAAAGCAAGGAAGAGCAGCAGATAGATACTTGAATTTGCTGCACGCTTGATGTGACCTCTTTCTGCTCCCATTGCCATCTGCTGTGAAGCACTTCACGGGCGTTTGCCAAGGCTTCTGTACCTCTGAAAACAATCCTGCTACTTTATCATAAATGACCTGGATTATTCCGTATATGGTCCTACCTTTCCACGCATACCGACATCTTTACAGGTACTTAGCTGCTGTTCAGAATATTTCTGCTGTGGGGGTCAGAGCCCTGCTGCCCTTTGTCTCAGGACAGCTTTCCAAAAGGAAGCACTCTCTACAGCGACAGAGTACCACGCACGCTATTCACAGGGGAAACTTCACCTGTGGCTGCAACGCAGCTGTGCCTGATGTTAAATACGGAATCCACTGATATTTTGACACGTGGGAAAGAACTGCGCTTGGGAAAGGCCTTTATCATACGATTAAGCTGTCATTTAAAATGGTGTAAAAAATAACTTCTAAGCAGAGGAAAGAGCAACAGTCTTTTTGCAAATAACTGCTGAAGATGAGATGATTGACAGGGACACAGAGCAGCATTTTGTTCTGTTTTTAACTTGACTGAAACAAAGCGCTGCATCATCTTTGTGAAGCAGCAGGAAAGATGGAGATTCTGCTGCTTAGATCTCTGGAGAGGCGTGTGCGTTTAATGAGTGCTCATTAAAACAGCCTCTAATAGAATAAAGTAGAAGCAGAAAAACGCTAAAGACAATAGGGGAAACTACCGGGCTCAGATGAGTGCTTTATCTCATCTCTGAAGAAGAATACAACATTCCCTGGTAAGATAAATTAAGTGTAAATGCAAAGACCACACTGAATTGATACGAGTTGGAAACCGAAAAGCTGCTGTGGGTCTACTGTGTACATACTCCTGCCAGCACAGCCTAGCTGCACGTCCACAGGCCAAGCCTGGCTTATGACAGGTACCCCTCCAGCCTGGTGACTCTTCCCTCTAGGAGATGCACCACGGATGCCTGAGCAGCAAACATACCCTGGACAGGTAAATGTCTGTTCCTGCAGCTGCTTGCAACTTGGTATCACAAGGGACGGAAAATCCGCGTCCCTGACCAGTGCCTGTTGCTGTCTGCCCCTCACACCCCACTCTTCCATCTGTCTGTCCGTCCGTCCGTCCATCCATCCATCCATCCCACAGGGATGTGACAGCAGCAGCAACCAGCACCCCGGGAACGCTCTCTTGGCCTCCCCTTCTGCAAGCAGAAAGAGCCGATTTTAGCAAACGCCCTGCGGGGTGCAGAGGCAGGTGGCTGTCGCCACCCGGAGAGGGCTGCGGCTGCCCCTGGGGAAGCGGGCAGCTCGTGAGAGCGGTCCCAGGGCTGACATGCGGCTGCTGACAGTGAGCCAGCCTGAGCTGCCCTGTGACAGCAGACACAGGGGTTTGCAGATCTAAGACCAGACGCATCTATTGGCAAGGCTGACCGTGTTTCTGTACAGGCTGTGCTCAAGCTGGATAGAAGGCAAACAAACCGTCCAGAAAGAGCACGATGAATGAAATGGACCAAGCATTAAGGAGACATGACATTTTTCTGTGACTTCTTCCTAGGAGGGGAGGGAGGGAACCCAAACCAAAACAAACCTCAGGACAGAGAACTCCAAGGACCCTAAAATAGGCTGTTTAATTAAAAACAACAACAACAAAACCCAGATCTGCTTTATTAGTTCTCACAGAAAGCTGTCTGAAGGGATTGGGAATCCAGCATTGACAATAAATCCTGGAGTCCATTTCAACAAGAAACTAGGCTGCAGAACGAGCGAAAGCATCAAGGGAGAGATGAGCTGCTGCTGCGTGGCCCTGGCTCAGTGTAGCATATGCTACCTTGCCAGGCAGTGAACGCAACCGTATCTGTGGAGTAGTAGAGCCAAGGGAGAGCCCGCAGCCTGCACAGAGGCCCTCCTCGCTGATACTCTTCCCTGCCTCCCAGTTCAGCGGGAGTGAAGTGGAAGCTTTC
>NW_010551746.1:5204-20579 GCF_000687285.1 Phaethon lepturus
AGAGCAATGGGTCTCTCTGATTGCTTGCTTGGATGTCAGGAAGAAAACATTTTCCTGTTGGGTTAAATAGCAAATAGCTATTAATTTACAAATAGCAAATGCTTCCTTCTCCTGCCTGATGCCCTCGGAGATGGACAGTTTGGCTAACAGCAATTTCCATGGATGTCCTAGCACTGCACTGCCAGCAGCACCACTGAGAAAGGCCAGCTCTTGGGAAAATAAGCTAACCAGGAACTGGGGACTGTGGTGACGGGTGGCATTTGAGAGAGAAGGGGGGAACCCGAACCCTTCCTGAACACCAGACCCCTCTTTGTCACCCCTCTCATGTGAAGGTGAAGGAGTAAGATTATCCAGGGGCATGAAGGGAATCCTTAGGTGAGTCTGAGATTTTGGAATCCTCTCTCTCATGATGAGACCTGCCTAATGCCTGAGACTGGGGTTGTAAGGGCTCTCTCCCCGACCCTAGCTTGCCACATCCTCTGCATTCCCCTTGTCAGCTGAATGATTTGGAGTGTGATGATCCTGGTCCTGGAAATAGTGAGAGGATGTTTTTGAGCTCGACAGCTCAAAATTATGATGATGCAAACCTAACCCAGCAGCTCTTATAGAATCATGGAATAGTTTGGGTTGGAAGGGGCCTTTAAAGCCCATCTAGTCCAGCCCCCCTGCAGTGAGCAGGGACATCTTCAACTAGAGCAGGTTGTTCAGAGCCCCGGCCAACCTGACCTGGAATGTTTCCAGGGATGGGGCATCTACCACTTCTCTGGGCAATATGTGCCAGTGGTTCACCACCCTCACTGTGAAAGATTCCCTCCTTAGATCTAGTCTAAGTCTGCCCTATTTTAGCTAAAAACCACCACCTCTTCTCCTATGGCAACAGGCCCGGCTGAAAAGTCTGCCTCTGTCTTTCTTATAAGCCCTCTCACCTCTGATGTGACCCCCAGACACTTAAGAGAACAACATAAGAACAGGCACGTGCAGCTGCAACATTGCAGCCAAGCCTCCTTGAATCGAAGAATAACACTGGCTACACCTTTTAATTTCCACTTGTGGGCCTCATATAAAGAAAAACTTTCTTTTGCTTACTGTAGCATGGAAATTATCTGATGTCCCGAGAGATTTCAATTATTTTATCTTTGTAAACACACTGACCATTTATAATTGGCCACAGAAGTTTTCTGTTGCATATCCATTTTTAAAAATTCTGCTGTTACCCTCTGCTTAGTTCCAGACTGAGTTGACATACCTGATATCCAACCATAGCACTTAAAGCGCTATACATTTGGCAGGGGGGACAAACCAGTGGTTACTGGGTGGTCTAAGCATTGCCAATGCCTAAAGTTCCCAGTTAATCTAAAACACTGTTTTAGGAACAGTGCTGCTTCCTGAGCTTGTGATACTGCTGGATTCCTTCGTAAGCAGGGTGCTATCTGCACTAAACCAAAACACAGCCAGGACACCTACCAGTTCTGTAATGCCATTAATACTTCCATCATTTTAACAGGAATTCTTTTACAATTCTGGCTGAGTATCATTAAGTTTTGGCAGGTTTTTACTATTCTATTTATTGATTTGGTCAGCCATTTTGCCCTCTTTTAATGGTATTTCCATCTGAGACAGCTAGGAAGCCGTGAGGCTGATGCCAATACTATCAGGTGTGGAAGGGGTACCAACACAGCGATGCCAAGATGCTTGAACCACCCGTCCCTGCTGTTCCCGGCTTGTTCCTCATCCTCCTGACTGCAGGAGAAGGTTAAACATGCATCATATAACCAGAACAGGTTCTGTCTATTGTCCTACTTCAGGCTCCAGCAATTAAGCCCAAAGAGATCCTCAAACAGCCCCGGCCACATGATTTCAACATTGGCTTCTCCATCAGGTGAAACATTTATTTCCCCTCCCTCTCTACTGTTTTTTCCCATTAATTTTTATTAATTTTCCAGTTTAGTATATTGGATAGCTGAGAGTTCCTAAGGGTCTATACTGTGTAATTGCAGTTCAGGTTTAGCTAAGCAAAAACCATTTATCAAATACATCCTGATCACTGTTGTGCTGTAGTCCTTTTGGCTGTAGTTTAATTGCAGAGAGACAAACTGTGACTCTACCCCTGCACCATGATACCAATTTCTTCTTCTCTAGATAAAGTAGCAGGTGCCTGAATGTCTGATGTGCGAGATGGAGAGGACAGCTGTGTCTGGTAGAAGTAAACATCACTAAGATCTCCTCCAGGACACACCTGTAGTCCTGCATAGTATAAAGGAAGCAGCCTCACTCTCCATTACTTACCTGGGTAACTGCCAGGCACTGGACAATTTCTCTCAGAAGTCACATTTTCACTGGCTATTGTGCAAAATAGTCAGTTTTACAGTTAGAGATGTAGCTCATTCCATCAATTTATACACCTGGAAAATAAGTCGGGTATTTAAGACAACCCATTCAGAAGAATTAAAATATATATTTTTAAAAAAATTTAATTTGGAAAATGAGACAGTCCACCATTTTCTTTTAGCCTGGCTGTAACAGTCAAATTGGAAGAACTCCGATCACGCATCTGATTTTGCAGTTACTAAATTGGAGTATCAGGACCAAAAGTCTAAAAAAAAAAAAAACCAAAAAAAAAAACCTAGGTTAACACAGTTTCTTTCCACTTTTACCTCTCCCAGTTAAGGATCACTAAATCAAATATTAAGTATTTGCATCCATTTTGCAAGACCCAATGCAGATCCTCTCATACATTCATACTGAATTTTCTTCCCCAAAACTGAGTGTATACAATGATAATAAATGGCAGTGTGTCAGAAGAGAAGTGCAGTAGAGGTAAATTGACTTGGAAAAGAAAGGTAGGCTTGGAAGGGCACGCTGGCTTTCATTTACAACTCTACATTCAAGAATTCCTGTCAGCTCTTCTTTTAGACTTTTTGTACAGAACTGTTGTGCCTGGTATTTCCTTCTGCAGTATAAGTGGATAAAGGGGATCCACAGAAGTTCAGCTGTTTAATCCCTAAGTTTAGTTAGTGTCATCTGCCATCTCTTTGCACTGGAAAATATTTAATTTTATATTTTTAGTAAGAATATTGTTTTGTTATTTGAAATAGAATGAGAAATTCAATGAAATGAAACAGACAACCATTCGTTTTTTAGAAAGGAAAATTTATTTATGGTTACATATACCACATATAAAATTAACATTTAACTGAAACATGTAATTATTTAAATCATTTATGACTAAACACTTACAATGTTGACTACAAAACTGTACAGTTTATACTTAGTAACCAATTCTTACAGCATAGTGCAATTGTAACATTTTATAAACAAAATAATTTGTGCCTTTTTTTAAATAAAGTGCATTAAATGACTATCTTGTATACAACAAGAAGCTCTGTAGTTGCAATCCAAAACTTTTAACCTTAAGGGAAACTGAGGCAAAGATGTTTCACTTCCTTTTAAAATTGCTTCATATCCTGGCAAGCTATGGTTCAAACTTCAACCACAGTTAAATGAACACCCCCCCCCCAAATTAGTATAAGAAATAACCACAGGCCTTTATGTACTAAACCAGTAATTGGTTCTTATATGAAAAGCACAACAGGCAAAATTTAGATTACTGGTTTAAAGCCATTTGGCTCCTAATGAGATGTGTAGCGTGAGAACTACCCCCATGCAGCTGCTTTTGCTAAAGCTTTTAGAATTCAGCATGGAACCACACTGCAGTCAGTAGTATCAGGAGTTTACATGAATCCTATGATGTTTCCTAGGAAAAGTTCTCTCTGAGAACTTAATGAGATGAGCATGGTAAACCACTATTTTTAATTGCATTTGGCACGAAAAAGAAAGTAGGTGTCTAGTTAGTAAGTCTAGAAAATTACAAGTGGTTCTACTAGCCCAGGGTATTCCAAATTTCATGGCCTGAACTTAAATACAGAGTTTTACAGCTTTATTTCAGAGGCACGGTTATAACATTTTATCCTACGAAATTTCTTTTTATTTATAAACACATTTACAATCAACTTTTGTAGGTTTTGGCTGTGACAGTAAAGCTGAGACCAAACAAAGGATGACACAACTGGGGATTTTAGCCCCAAAGCGTAAAAAGATGTAGACATACAAAAAGGACAGAGGTATAATGTGTCTCTTTCTAGAAATAATGACAAAAATAAGAATGCCCATTTCCTTTGGCGGGCTCTGGCTGAGGCCCAACAGAAAAGTCCGTATTATTCTCCTCCTCCATACCTATATGCGACTGCTATCAGCTTCAATGGAAAATGTATTAGAGCACAGGCAAGTAACCCTAGAGATTGCCTGAATATTTTGCTGTATATGCAATCTAGGCAATTTACCTGCCTCTTCAGCTGCAACACCCATTCCACACTTTTGGCACAAAACACACTCACTGTTTCCACACTCTGGAAAACTACATTTTCCTCCTATACATTTTAACCTGTGGGACCAGCCTGAGCTCAGAAGTAGACTACTGTACATTGAGCTGCTCTGCTCTGGGACTGCTGCCGTGTAAAAAGCTGCATGCTGGAGCGTGCTACCTCCCAGCAATGAGTTACTCTCCACCTCCTAGACTAAGGGAAGTCTCTGCTTACATTGAAAGAGAAATACAAAAGAAAAGAGCTGAAATTTGGTTGGAATGTGATTGAAGAAAGCTCATTATTTTATATCATGTCTTCAGAAAGCTCTTTTGCTGAGAGCAGAGCTCCTTTCCAAACCCAGCATGCTTTGACCCTGCGGTCAACACTGTTGAAAAGCCTCACCTCCACGCTATTTTCTTGTGAGCCCTCTGGGGCAGAGGTACCACAAGGTGGACTGAGTGTTATATTGAGGGAGTACACTGTCAGAGGGCAAACAAAGAGCAGCAGAACAAAAACCCACGGAAGGGGCAGAACTCCCTGAGCTCCATGGGGACACAACAGTGCATCTCTTTCAGGATGTGGGTATCCCAATTTTCAAAGGGCCAGGTCATGCTGCTTTCATTTGCATACTGTAAAATATCTCTTCCCTCAAAGCATGGGAAGCTTAATTCATGATTATTTTGATGGGTTTCATCTTAGCAAACACTGAAAAGGAAAATTCTATGGGGACCGTAAGTAATCAATGCATTAAGAGCTCCACACCTTGGCCCTAAATCTTATAGGTCCTAGACCCTTTTCCTAGAATGTCCCTGAAGCACATGTGTCTTTCATGTGCCCTTTAAAAATAAATGTATTAAGATTTTTTAGATACTGTAATATTCCCCAGGTTAGCATCAGCCAGTGCAAAATGTGCACCTGTGTCATACGACTGCAGACTGCTATTTAGACTCATGATCTGTGCAGTCCTGTTACCAAAGCACCTACGAAAGCCAAAGAAAGAGAACAGGGAACAGTGTGCGCAGGAACATATAACTGCCATACAGGCTCATGCTAGTGATAAATATCCTTCTTGTATTCTGTCCCAGATGTGGCCATATAACACATTCCTGTAATCCCAAAACTGGCAGAGGGATCTGTCCAAATTAAAGACATGAGAATTCACCTCCCTTCCAAAACCTCTGGATTGTCTGTCTTTGCTGAAATACTGATTACTTCCACTGCATCTTTCAGTGTTTGCAACATTCGTACAAGTTCGGCAATATTTTTCTTTAATGATATGAAACTGCCTCAGCAAAGAGATTACACTTTGACCATTATAACACCGAAGGTATAGCGCGATAGAACAAGAGGAAACGGCCTCAGGTTGCAGCAAGGGGGTTTAGACTAGATATTATGAAAAATTTCTGTCCTGAAAGAGAGGTCAAACATTGGAACAGGTTGCCCAGGGAGGTGGTGGAGACACCATCACTGGAAGTATTCAAAAAATGTGTGGACGTGGCACTTCAGGACATGGTTTAGTGGGCATGGTGGTGTTGGGTTGATGGTTGGACTTGATGATCTTAACGGTCTTTTCCAACCTTAATGATTCTGTGATGATATCTAGCATATCACACATATTAAAAAGTAAATTAAATAATCATAACTATTACATCTATATTATATTTAAGTATGTAATTATGTTATTTAAGTATGATAGCTCATAATACTTAATTAAGTTAATAGCATACTAAAATACTCCAAGAAACTTTCTCCACTCAGCATGTAATATAACTAGTATTTTAGTTCTTTAAGTTAAACCTGGACATAGGTATTTCCTTTTAATTAGTTCATACTTTTTAAAAAAACAAACTCTATTTTTTTGGCATCTATTTCTTAAAAGTGGAAGACCCCTCCTCCATTTTCTAAGGTAAATCCTTGCAGGATGCAGTCTTCAGCATATGCAGTTAGTATTGTCTTGCTTTTTCCTTGAGAAACTGGGACTAGGCCTGTGCTCAGATCACACAGTTGGGATCAAAGGATTTGAGGAATAAAGAGTACCACCAGCGTAAAGAAAACAGTAGCAGTTCACTTGCTCCCCCACCACAGATGAATTAGATAAAAATGCTCAAAGTTGTTAAATGAAAAAGTGCTGCTGATATATTTGAAAGGGTTATAACAAACTATTAAAACCTTTGTAAATAAGCTTTTACCTAAGAATGCAGCACTGTACTTATGAGAGGCAGGTTCTTAGAATCATAGAATGATTTAGGTTGGAAAAGACCTTTAAGATCGACCGTAAACCAGCATCTGCCTTGAAACAAAAAGGACTGTGCCAGACATCTTACTACTGGGGGGGGGAAGGAAGGAACCCTCCCCCCCCCCGCCAAAACACCATAATCCTATGGCCATCATCTGTATTAGTCTACACTAGTAATTTAATGAAGCCCCTAAATGTGCAGTGAATGTTCCTAAGTACTATATGCTTTTTAGAAAGGTCTGTTTTACTTAGAGATATCAGATAAATAAATCAGTTCATGAGTTCTGGGACATAAAAGTCTTCCCCTGACCTGGGAGAGGGGAAGCCCATAATACTATTTTGTCCAGTTAAATATATAGCATGTTGGCAAGTTTGTAAAAATTGCCTTGGCATATGTTGAGTGCAAAACAAAAGGTTTGGGGAGCTGGGGACAATTTCCTCAAAAGGCAGTTCAAGGAGTTTGGGATAGCAAGTTTAACTGACCTTTGTTTTGAAATCAGTTTTACTCTTTCAAGCCACTTGCAAAAGAACCTCCACTGGAAAATCTCCCCTTATCCTCTCAATGGCACCAAATTAGTCTGCATCACAGCAGTGACGCACTAGTTAATTGCAATATGGTTTCATCTAACCTACATTCAGGTTTGCATTTTTCCTTCTCTTCTAGAAGAAGTTTGTATAACACAGTGAAATATGCAACTGCTTTTTCTTCTTGTCTGGCTTACAAGATCACAATAATTTTGTGAATAAACTGCAGCATGGACTTTTTAAGCACAAAGGCATATTGTTTTCAAAGAAAGAGTTACTGCAAAGTTACAGGCTCAGCTGCTCCTCAGAAGAAACAGAAATACATGAAGACTTACTGTAAAATAACTGCTGTTGGTTCTACTTTCATATTTTCAATATTTTTCCATAAAAAACCTCTTCTGATCAAGTGGAGCCATGTAAGACTCTGCTAACAAGACAAGTAATAATCTGAATAAAACATATGAGGTCACATTTTCAATGAAGGAGGGCCTCACTTCTGATCATGTTTTCTCCGCTCTGTTCTCTGGACACTATTCAAGAGGAGCAGCAATACTGCCAGCCTCAAGGACATGGGACTGCTGCACTATACCCCAGAAAAACATCAGCCCCAGGGTCCCTCTCACATGCTCCATGGTCGTCAGGTAAGGTTCAAAATAACCTTCCCACAGGGGATGCATTTATACAAGCATCCTTCCTATCCAAGCTCAAGCACCAAGTACCTGGCTGATTCACCAAGCCATAAAGACTTCCATCCTCCCATCTTTCATGATCCACTTAATATGAAAGCCAATACCCTTGCAGTTCATCTGGATTTCGGATCCATTAAAAGGAATTGCAAACTCTTGGTCTGAAGAAGCCAGTAGCACCCAGTTTTATGGGGTAATTTCCTTTGTACCGAAAAAGTATTTCCAGATGAGAGACCTTTCAAGTTACCATGAATCCCATTAGTTCTTTTACTGACAGATGGGGGAGATACGCATGCCTAATTTATCTTTCCTGTACTATTGCTTATTCATGACATATAAATCACACCCCTTTCCTTTTAGTCCCCTCTCTATAAGCAGAGATTGAGAGATCTTATTTTTACTCCATTGCACATCTCTGGACTACTACTAAGCCAAACTAAATGTGGCACTGAAAGAGAGGTAAACCACTGCTTTATGTAATGGCATTCAAAAACCAGAAAAAAAAAATCAGGAAATTGAAATATTATTTAAAATTGCATTTCCCTATTATAATAATGCACTGTTATCTGCACTAGCCTTTTTTTTTGGCTAAGCACCAAAGTTCGCATGCTTTTGAGTAGCCTTGCTGCCTAATACCAATCAAGTTGCAGGGCTTCTAGCTAACATGCAATACGCTAAGTGTGCAATATTCTAAGTGTATGAAAATGTTGTTTTTCTAAGTTTACCAATGAAGTTATCAAACTGGTTTTGTAAAGTGGCTTCCTATGGTATTATTAAAAACTTGTCTAGTTGCAAACAACAATTCTGACTGCAAATAGCTATTTGTTCCTTCTGATAAATATGTAAAGAACACATTATTTACTGCATTACTGCATTTGGAACAACCTCTTGTTCTAGAATCCAAAAGGTAGCCAAGTAAAACTTTAAAATGATTCTCAGACCTCCTCCCAAAGAGATGTGATGAGCCTACGTGAGATATTTAACATCATCCTTAATTACTTCTTTCATAGACCTAGCTGCATTCTTGATCCCCCTCAAAAAGTACACCACCACGGTACCTCTTCCTAAATAGTTTGCCAGTAGCACTTTAAAATATTCTTGAGTTCTTACAACATAGGATCCGTATCCAGTGAGAGTCTATGTGATACTGTCTTCTTGCAGCAGTACGATTTAAAGAAATGCTGTTCACCTTTTTCTGGTGCTTATTCCTATACACCTAGGACTTGATCTGTCTACAGCTGGTGTGCAGGTATACTGTTCTTACTCCCCACTCACAACAGAGCTGTTACATCAAATTATTTTGCACTGGCAACCATGCTAGTCCTCCTACTTTTGATACAAAGCTTTTACACCAACTTGTGGGTATTCAGAATTTTCTAGAAAGCTGCCAGAGTTGGTTTCTGTTTCAAGGACTAAGAACCATTCAGTATCTCAGATAAAGTGGTGGTTTTTTTAAATAGCAACCACTCTGTCCAACTATTATTTTTCTTTATTTATTGTACATACAAAAAAGCAGACCATACATACTTTCTCTCCATAAAAGTCAAGGCCAACATTTTGAAAATATGGTTCTGAATGTTACAGAACCACATTTTTTTAAAAGTAATGAGTGTGTAGTTATGTTTCAGGGGCTTGATTTGTAGAAATGCTATTTTATCCCAACTTCCAGTCACATTGCAGGTTGCTCATCACTTTTGAGAAATGAATCCACAAGTATCTTATTTTTAAAAGCTAAACAGCCCCTAAGAAAATGAAGCAACAGAAAAATAACTCTTTGGGGACAGAACGGCTGCTGGTCTAAGCCAAAGTTCAGTGCTGTCCGTAAATGGGTTTTAGTGACTCCAAGATGTCTCAAGGCTGGTCCCTGAACATGAAGGATGGAGGCAGCTGCTTATGTCACTGAGTGTCCATGGTAGGAAGATACAGCAGCAATAGCAGGCCTTTCACCTTGCTTCCAAATACCCTAGGTATTGGTAAGGGTTTTCTTCAATGATACAGTAATCTTGTTCTTTTAAAAGACAAGCTGTCTTCAGAATGGGCTAGCACCATTTATCATATCCATCTTGATGGGCATGACAAATTCAGGTGTTCTCAGTTTTTGTTTGGTGAAGAGTATTTGCAGTATTAAGTTACCATCAGAAATCCTGAACGCAATAAATTTATCCACCGAATGCTGTACAACTAAATGCCAAACAATGAAAAGAATAAAAATCCCCATGCAATACATAACTCTCTCTTGCAAATAGCACACATTCAGGGTCCAAGAACTAAGGTAAAAGGTTATTGCTGAGTAATTCTATTCAGGAATTTGATTAAGTGTAACACAAACCAACCAGAAATAATATCCCAGATCAATCCGATAGGAATTGGTTAACAAAGGAAGACTTCTGCTTACCTGAAGTCCTTATGCAAGTTACTATTTTTTTGCCTAAAGAATATATTGCTTCCTCTCTATTGCTCTGAGTTTACTCAGCAGTTTCTAGTACCCACAACATGGAGGAATTTTATTGCTCTTGTGTTAAAAATATGTTTCCCCTTATTGCTGAAATCTTACTGTTAGGAGAAATGGTTAAAAGACCCCCAAAAAATCCTCTCCCAAGCTTTGAGGATGAATATATGAAAAAAACTGACTATAGTAAATTTTGCCCATCAAGACACAACCTGTTGGGTCAAGCATGTTAATAAATAAAAATGAACTTCAATTCTTTAAACTAAATTACTCATTAAGAGAAAAGTCTTTTGTCATGATGATGGAGGTATGAAAGATACTCCACTGTACATAAAGTGGTGAATCCAGCACCCCTGGTCTTACACACAGGTGTTGTTTGATGGGACAGCAAAATGACAGAATCCTGTAAGCTGGCTGGATTCCTGCCAGTTTCAGAGGGATCTTGGATGGATACTGGCACCGTGCCATACAGAACCAGGGTCTACACGGTAACTCTGAGATGAAAGCAGAGACTTGCTTAATTCTGCAGGGTCAGAAAAGTGGCTGTGTGTCAAGCATTTCTTCTGGGCAAGTGAGGCAGGCAGCTTTGTACCCACAGCTCTGCCTTTCCTCAAAGAGATGGTTCCCAGGCGTGTTACAGAGCATCTATCCAGTGCTGCAAACCATGTTAAGTTTGGTCTGACAGCTGTGGGCAAACCTATGTCATTGACTTCCAGAAGGATTTTCTGGCCTATGCTGCACAGTCTCAATTTAAGAACATATTTCTGGAAGAGACAACATCCTCACTGGAGGTCATAGCAGTGGCTTGGGAGGCATAATCATGCTTCTCATCGGTTTGTGGTGAAAGGTAACCATGCGCTACTCCTCAAACGAGGGCAGAACACATGCCTATGAGCTAGCTTTGTGGGACTTCTATAATTAAGCCTTCTTTCCTCTGTTTGACTTGCGCTGCTTCTCAGGAGAGGAGCTTCCAATTACAAATCTCTCTGCTCTGGCACAAGGAAAAGGTCGGCTCCCCTGGCACTCTGGAGTGCCTCTGCGGATTTGAGCAGCCTGTGGAGCGAGGAAGATGACAAGGACACTAGGTGAACCAGCACGAGAAGATGGGTCGACATTATCTCCCTCTGTGCTGGTTTTTTTCTGCCTTCCCTACCACCCCAGTATTGTGGAGACAAAAACACTTGTGCCTGTGAGGTTATCCAAGAGGATGAGAACAGGTCTGCATAAGCAAAACAATAATTGCCCTCATGACTGAATTTTGGTCACGACTGTAGCTGCTCATCTTCATCACTCTTTTTAGCAATTTGGTACAGAAGACCAAACGGGGGGAAAAAAAGGGGGGGGGTTAACTGCATGACTAACTTATTTTTTGCTTTTAAGAGTGCCATTCTACATTATTCAGCCTCTCTACATTATTCAGCTCAGGACTTTTACTCCATTTATTCCCAATACTTTGCATACATGCAGAACTGCACACATACATAGCATGGTTATTTATGAAGTGATTATTTCTTATACAAAAATTCGTAACAAAATGCAATGATTAGAGTTTCATTAGCATTTGGAAGTAGATAAAGAACACCAATATCCTACACTGAGCAGGGGCCATAGTCTGTGCTGAGCATCTGTAAATCGCAGTGAAGCCAAGGGAGCTGCAAGTTCACAGCTCTGCTGGACTATGCCATGCAATTATTAAACTAATCAGATTACAAAGTAAGAGCCAAACATCGTGAAGGTTGAATCAAGTAAATAATGGAATTTGAACCCAGCATTGCAACTAAAATTAATTATTGCTCATAAAAATCTCTACAGAGCCTTGTTTACAGACAACTCATTCACATTTGAGATTCAGCTTTGAATATAGCGTATGATTCTTAACGTCACAGAAACTTTGCCACAAAAAGCTACAGTAATCCAAATGTCCATGTGAAAAGGACAGATTCCATTTGGAGAAATCCAGACCAGCAACACAGTTGTCTCTACTATCTAAACTATACAGGTATATTTTTTCATGGAACTGTAAATATTGCTATTTGTACACTTGAGTTTGTTGGGGTTTTTTTAAATTGTAATGGAAGATACCAAAGCAACTTCAGTATGCTGACTTTGACATTCAAGGGAATATAACCTCCTACTGATGCCAGGGCATTAACACATTGAACTCCCATCAACACTGATGGAAGTGGTACTATAAACTCCCATGCACTGACATTAAGGTACACGTCAAGTTTCACAAAGACATCTGCCAGGAAGATTTTCTCTCTGACAATCAAGTCTTCAAATTAGAAAACAATGTTTTATTTCTAGTGCATTCTAATTTGGCTTCAGTAAAAAGTTAGAAATGGTTTGAAATTTAACCATTCACAAGAGGAAGCTCTGCTTTTTAGACCAGAACTATCATCCTATAATGAAGTGAACTGACATGCGTACAGTGCAAAGAATCACAATCTGTAATGGCTGAAACTGCCAGAAAAGGAGAAAATATTGTTTCATATTGCAGTTCTGGTTGCATACAATTATGAACCAGATATGCTCTGAGAATTTATAAACTTCAGTATTTTAAATTATATAGCAGAACAATGAAAACAAGTGGTAATAGTTTTGACTTGATAACAAACTTAAAGGGAACCATTTCATGTAGATGCTAAATATGTGTTGCAAGCAATTTGTAGGTTATTTTATTAGGCATTTTCTCATACACTTCTGAAAAGATAAACTCATCTGAGAAACTTAGTGTTGCCTCTATTACAAATGCATAGCCAAAAGAGCCCAGGTTGTGTCATCAATTTCAAAGACCCCCCCTGAATTCCTTTTAAAGTTAAGTATAATGAGCTCTGATGTCCCATATCTAAGTGAAAACACATGGCTGACTTTTGAAAAGGAAGGCAAAACATACCTTCTGCTTTAACATCCAGCCAGAACGCAGGAGAGAACAGGTAACCCTTTAAACAATTATCACGGTAATTCATGCCAAGATGTAAAATAAAAAGCTATACAAGTACTTCCTCACTTAGAGCAAATTTGTTGCACTGAGATTATTACAATAAATACCATGTAAACCAGTACAATTGGCCATTATTTTGAAGAGTATTCTGATGATATACAAATGGGGTAACAGAACTCGGGTTTTCTTTTTTCTGCTTTAAAAAGAATTAAAAAGGGAAAAAATACCCTGACAACAGACTGTAACATGCAGTATGACTAAACTCAATCATATAAACAATTTCAAAGGAGGTATGCTGTTTCAATCTAATTTTAATTTGCAAGCTTAATGTAAAATCATGGCAAACATGGTAAAGTCTGGGTAATATAACAAAAAGACCCTGAGCAACATTATAAATCTGTAAGAACACTGATTATTTAAGATTTTTGGAAATCTCTCTTAAACCACTTGATTCATTTTGGTCACTGGGGTTTTCTGTTTACAAAAAGGTCAGTGCATCCTGTGGCTTTTATATGAACCCATCACACACCATTTAATGAAAGAATCTAAACCAAAGACAGCATCACAAGAATGTCTGGAAAGTGATGTGTTAAGGAGCATCCTCCTAGCTGCCAATCAGACATCACTGGGTGATCTTGCTCTCTGAGACAGGTTAGAAGGAATACAGCCACAACAGATGAGCCAAAGTGCTTTCTGTATCTCCTGGTTTCTAAAAGCATATATTACAGGATTGATGATGGAATTGTAGGTAGCTGGCAGGAGGGTGGCATAGGTGTATATAGAAGGATAGGTGTAATCTGCTATTAAAGAATAGAGCGTAAAAGGCATCCAGCAAGCAGCAAAAGTCCCCAAAATAATGGCCAAAGTAGACACTCCTTTTCGTGTGGTCACATAGTGGGAAGTGGCCAGGAAATGGTGTTGCAAGGCAATCTGATGGGCATGGCGCATCACGATTTTACAGATTTGAATGTAGAGCTGCAGCATGAGGGCAAACATAAGCAAGAAAGAGACTGAAAGGACAGCTGCATTGTTTTTAGTGAGCGGTCTGATAACACTGCAGGTGGATTCATCTCTGAGGCAGTTCCAGCCCATTACAGGCAGCAGTCCAATACAGATAGATGCTCCCCAGAGCAAAATAAGCATGACATAGGTAAAAGTGACAGTCCTCTCTGAATTGTAAGTCAAAGCGTAATACAGGGAAAGGTAACGATCAACAGTAATAGCCAGCAAGCTGGCAACAGATGCTGAGAAAGAGGCAACAATCAGTCCAACCGTAACCAGTTTCGTAGCTTCTGATTGCAGAAGGTATGCAAAAACGAAATTGATGATCAATCCAATGCCCGCTAAGAGATCTGCCAGCGCCAGGCTGCCTATCAGGAGGAACATGGGGGCACGAAGACTGGGATTATGGAAAATGATAAGAACCACAATGGCATTTTCGCAGGAGATAAGGGTCCCTGAAGTACACAAGACAATGTCCCAGGGGTTTACCAAAAGCTCTGGCTCTGGGTCTACGACAGGAACCAGGGAGGAGCCTGCGGCTGAGGCATTCTCGGTAGAGCTGGCTTCTACATGATCCTGAGGCAGCCAGCTCAAATTAACCTTCAGATCTTCATTCATTTTAACCCCTGTCTTCTTCAACGGAAAGACATTTTTTTTAATGTTCAGACACAGCACTGGATACAGCACCCCCAGAGCATGCAACGCCCTAGACGGCAACACCAATCTAACGTGCAGGCAGGCACTTGTTACATAAATGTGACAATAAAAAAACCAAAACAGAACAAAACCCCCAAAACAAAAAGGAGGGGGGGGATATTTAAGACTGCCCAAGATTTATCTGCCAAGGGACCGACACACGGAGGCTGAGTGATCCCAGCGGTAATTCCCTCCACCTGCATAGGGAAGAGGGCACAGGCACGGGAGGGAGCCCATGAAACAGCTACTCCCACCCACCCCCTCCCCGCAAAGGGCTGTAATTTGGGGTGAGGGCCGGCTGTGGGGCGATGTAAACCCCCTTATTTCGCAGCCACGATTTCAAACTGGGATTATTTTTAGTCACGGAGGAAGCGGCCAGGAGACCCCCTGTGAGGAAACCCTGCCCGGGCTCTGTGTGTGTGTGGCGGGGCGGGGTGGGGGGGAAGCGATATCTTCTAAGAACTTACAAACTCGTC